>NW_017803987.1:1141384-1142583 GCF_001625305.1 Branchiostoma belcheri
AATTTAATAAATTTAATAAATTTAATAAATTTAATAAATTTAATAAATTTAATAAATTTAATAAATTTAATAAATTTAATAAATTTAATAAATTCAATAAATTTGATAAATCTGATAAATCTGATAAATTTGATAAATTTGATAAATTTCATAAATTTTATAAATTTTATAAATTTTATAAATTTCATAAATTTCATAAATTTCATAAATTTCATAAATTTCATAAATTTCATATGGAGTACTAAATTTAATAAATTTAATAAAATTTCAATTAAAATAACAGTTTGGAGAACTAATCATCAGCACACGCGTATATTTGCAGACAAAATAGGCCAGGGGGAACTGCAGCATGAAATGTGGAAGTGGTTTCCACACGAAAACGATAGAGATCGCCTGCAGACGTCACATATTACTTCCGGTGACGTCACAAGGTCCCTCGAATCCATGGGCATCAGTTACGTCATAGCTGAAGTCGACGTTGACATCAACATCGCAGAGTGCTACAAGGAGGATTCGGAGACGGGAAGACTGCTTCTCGACTTCTTAACGCAGACTTCAAACGTCCACGCACACCCTAAGATGAGATCGGCAGTCTTAGAGTACTGTCTGCGCAATTCGTCAATGGTGGATGATAAGGTCCTTTTCAAAGCACGTAACGCGGCTATCACAGCACGTAAAAATACAAAGAAGTAAAGAAAAATGTTAAAATTGTAACTGTTCTTTTTAAGTATGTCAATGTATAATGATATGGATTTTATTGATCAACTAGTAATTTTAGTGTGTTATGCCAGATATGTCAAAAATCAAAATTGTACAGCAAGGCACAATTTAGCCGATGGCTACAAGGCTTTGTTTTTACAAATAAACCATTTGATTGATTGATTGATTGATTGATTGATTGATTGAAAAATGTGAAAAGGCCGATCTCTGGGATCATAAATAATGTGGAGGATGGTATCGAATGTGAAGTTCAAAACGTCTTCAGCTCTTTCCACATGTACTAAATACTGATAAAAAAAGAACACAAAGTTGATATGAAGATGACAGTTGCTTGCCACATTGGACTCCACTCTCCTTATCAACATAATCAAATCAACATGGCCTAATGTGTATACATGGAAATTTTGATTAAGATTAAGATTAAGATTAAGATTAAGATTAAGATTAAAATTAAAATTAAAATTAAAATTAAAATTAAA
>NW_017803987.1:1142603-1176318 GCF_001625305.1 Branchiostoma belcheri
AATAATAAATTATCGATTTAGTTTCTACATATTTTGGTATAGAAGGTGCCAAGCTACTTGACTCAGTTATCAATGTCAAGTGTATGGGATTGGAAGGTCATGTCCAAAGTTATCTGCACATTTGTCAACACTGGTGGGTGCAGGTGGTCATTATATACCAGCGCCGTGCGTAGTGGCCTGAACACACATTACACGTGACGAATAGAATGCACAGGGAATATATCTGGATAATAAAGTCATACGTTACATAACCAAATTGATTTACCATTCAACACTTCTTGGTAGCCATTATAGTAAAACGTTGAACTTTATTCCAACACAAAGGTTTTCAACGACCACTGTCGCCTGCATCAAAAGTATCCAAGAACATAGACTTGCCCCAGGCACGGTTCTGGACAATCTCAGAGTATCCAAGAACATAGATGTGCCCCAAGCACGGTGCTGGACAATTTCAGAGTATCCAAGAACATAGATTTGCCCCAGGCACGAATCTGGACAATCTTAGAGTATCCAAACACGTAGATTTGCCCCAGGCACGGTTCTGGACAATCTCAGAGTATCCAAGAACATAGATGTGCCCCAGGCACGGTTCTGGGCCGAGAACATAGACTTGCCCCAGGCACGAATCTGGACAATCTTAGAGTATCCAAACACGTAGATTTGCCCCAGGCACGTTTCTGGACAATCTCAGAGTATCCAAGAACATAGATGTGCCCCAGGCACGGTTCTGAACAATCTCGGAGTATCCAAGAACATAGATGTGCCCCAGGCACGGTTCTGGGCAATCTCGGAGTATCCAAGATCGTAGATTTGCTCCAGGCACGGTTCTGGATATCCTAGAACGCGTGGCTGACTATTGTTCTGGATGAAGCATGTTTATGGCTAGCTACAACAGCCTTCTGCTACCCTTTTCAGAGCAATGATGACATTCGCTACTTTTACCGCTAGGTGGCGTGCCGTGAGCAGAATGCGGTTCCAAACGCGACTGATGCATTTGCATGATGCGGTCCTTTGTCATGTCACATCGACATGAAAGTCAATTTCTAACAGAAACCAGCGAAATTTACATTGGCAATGTTCCAATCCCTCCCTTGGGACTCGAACCCGTGACCATCCTATCCATCATGTCGTTATGTGATATCCTTTTGAAACGGCCAACGTACCGTCTTTTCAGTGCCTTTAATCGTATTTAGAAGTTTAATTACTTTCTTGGAATTGTTTTCCCTATATGCCGTTTCAATTTTGTGTATCGGACTCACACAGGCAATCTTAGTTAATCATTGCTATTCTATCCCACAGGAGGTACTTTCAGTGAACTGTAAACGTGTAAAAACTCCTTACGGACCGGGACCTCACCAGGTTGTTTTCCCTAGACGAGTAAGGTAGCCTCGAAGATAATAACCTTTTAATCTGTAGCAGACAAGTTGTATCTCTTAGGAATTGTCTTTCAATGAGACAAGAAGATGACAGACTACTTAAGGCGAAGAGGGGGGTCGGATGTCCTCGAGTTAAATGTATCTTTGACTGCAGGTGGCTGTAAATGACTATGGATTGTGCTTTTTGTCTCATAATGTCGTGTCGTAGGAGGTGCTTGAAGTAAGCATGAGAGGAGGGGACCAGATGAAAACTCACCAGAACCGGCCACAACCCATCAGAACCGACCAACACAACCAACCAGAACCGGTCACAGCCCACCAGAACTGGCTACAATCCACCAGAACCGGTCACAACCCACCAGAACCGACCACAACCCACCAGAACCGACCACAGCCCACCAGAAACGACCAAAACAGACCAGAACTGGCCACAACCCACCAGAACCGCCCAAAACCAACCAGAACCGACCACAACCCGCCAGAACCGACCCAAACTTACCAGAACCGACCACAACCCACCAGAACCGAATCTTCTTCTTTAAATATTTTCTTCTTGTAGTGCTGCATTTTCTTAGTTTTCCCCTCTTGTATCAACCATTGACTTGAATAATTTGTTCATTTCTTCTTACAATGGTAAAATCTATTTTACTTTCCTATGTTCGCACGTCAACTTTCAACACACCGTCCAGTGCAGTCACCTGATATTTCCACCGGTCTTTCATTTTCCCTTTCATCTGACTTCACTTTCTAGACTTTGAATTTACCTTTTTACCTCGTCTGCTGCCAATTTCCCACAGGCGCCAGTCAAGTCCAGATGGCTCGCATAATTCTCTATCATCCCAGCGCGGAAGAAATTTTCCGCGAAGTTATCTGTAAAACTGACCTTCCCCGGCGCTTAGCTCACGGCGATAAGGCATGGGATAACTCAGTCAAGCCAGAAATTGAACACGTTCACTGCATATTCAATTACAGCACACTCGTCTGTGCAACCTATTTTTGCACGTACTTTCGAATGCCATATATACGTTAGCCCTATATTTTACCAAAAGGATTACCCAAAAGAAGAAATTTCTGCAAGTTCTTGAAACGAAGTAACAAATTTCAAGTACATGTGTTTCGAGAAATTAACCATGTTCACTGCATATTCAATTACAGCACAGTCGTCTGTGCACCCTATTTCTGCACGTACTTTCGAATGACATACGCTAGCGCTATATTTTACCGAAAGGATTACCAAAAGGAAGAAATTTCTGCAGGTAAATCAAGTTCTTGAAAGAAGTAACAAATTTCAAGTATTTCAGAAATTGAACACGTCAACTGCATATTCAATTACAGCACAGTCGTCTGTGCACCCTATTTTTGCACGTACTTTCGAATACCCGAAGCCAGCGCTATATTTTACCAGAGGGATTATCCAAAAGAAGAAATTTCTGCAGGTAATTCAAGTTCTTGAAAGAAGTAACAAATTTCAAGTATTATCTGTACAGAATATTGAATAGAGATCAAAGAACGACATTGTGACTAAAAGTATAATCTTTACGCACGCGTATAGGAGTTGCTTAAAGCAGCAATAAACGCCAACTTTAAACACACTTTAAAAGTGTTTACGACTCCTTTAAGCTACTGCACGGCAACAGAAAAACAAGAAAGGACCGGAAGGGTTATGGTTAGATTGCGAGGGATACTAGTCAGTACAAATTGCCACTTTAAATGGATAGTGTTCTCGGAACTTGAGAATCAAGAGTTGAAAGATAGTTAAAGAGACAGACTAAGACTGATTACTGTTTACATATAGAAAGCTCATTAAGCGTCCCACGTTTCTATGTATACAAATGTACGGTATGAATACTGAATGCGTTTATCAAGTGCACAGATACAGCGTGGACAAGGTGGTATCTAATCACACGACGTTGTGGGACCATTTGGTTTGTTTGTTACCTTCGCCAAGAGGGGTATGTTTTCAGTAGCATTTGTCCCTTTGTCTGCCCGTCCGACTTTGAAACACTTCTGACATATGCAATTATGAATGAGGGATCATTGGTAGATATTGATGATGTAAATGTGCACCTAATTTGCATAATTAGTAGGAAATTGCTATAATGTCATAATGGTAACTTCTGGTAAAGTAATGCTTGCCGCATTTGGAATTTAAGTGAAGCTGATTTAACATAATTTGTTCAAGTCATGAGCTTATTTCCATAATTTATGAGGAGGCATTAGTATAGCGTTCTTTCTTAAGGTAAGGGTGAAGAATATGATCAACTGATGGGATTCATGCAAATGAGACTCTTATTTGCTATGTCAATGAGTGGAAATGCATGATTCATCCACCGGTAGGGTTAACATCATTTGGCAGAGGTATGAGGTCGCGGAACTCCTTTTGTTTATTCGCACATGAAATATTACACAAATGATAAAAACCTAGCTGTAACCATAAATGTAATACCAGTATAATTTTTGGGATTTGATAGTAGATAAGGTTTTAGCTTACGTTTAAAAGTTAGAAGAGAAATTCTTGAGGGAGAGGGGAAGATTATTCCATACACAAGGGTACATTGATAAATGTCTACTCTCATTGTACATAAAAAGACCTCTAGGTAAGTGATGTATGATGCTATTTCGACCGTCCCCGTTGGTTGAAACGTTGAAATATGTCATCAGGGGAGAAGAAGGTATTACTGTCAGCGGTGGCCGGAAGCTAGGGACTAGGAGCATAACTTACCTACACCGGCCGCGGAGGTACTGAAGTATTGTAAACTTGAACTGTTTGGTTTGGATAGTTTTGATAAAGACGACAAAAGGTGGCAACCGACCACAACCCACCAGAACCGACTACAACCCACCAGAACCAACCAAAACCCACCAAAACCGACCACAATCCACCAAAACGAACCACAATCCATCAGAACCCACTAGAACCGGTCACAGCCCACTAGAACCGGTCACAGCCCACCAGAACCGGCCACAACCCACCAGAACCGGCCACAACCAACCAGAACCGGATACAACCCACTAGAACCAACTAAAACCCACGAAAACCGACCACAATCCACCAGAATCCACTAGAACCGGTCACAACCCACCAGAACCGGCCACAACCCACCAGAACCGACCACAACCCACCAGAACCGACCACAACCCACCAGAACCGGTCACAACCCACCAGAACCGACCACAACCAACCAGAACAGACCACAACCCACCAGAACCGACCACAATCCACCAGAACCCACAAGAACCGGTCACAGCCCAAGTTACGGTTGTTTTCTCGGAATCAGTAGCAACTCCCAGTACTGCCCTGTGCCCTGGTAGCAGGTCTAGCCGAAACATTCATACACAGCTGGTGTCCTGTACATCTCTCACCCAAAATGACGCAGTCTCTACCCTGTTGGGGGCAATCGATCTGTTGGTAATTGCTGTGGTACTGGTGCGATGTCGACCCCCAAGAGACCCACTTTCTACCGTTGGCAGACGCAAAGCCTTGGACCAAGTCCAAATTGTCTGACCAGTTAGCCTGTGCTAAGGGGACGATTCTGTTTGGACCCAGTGTCAAGCCAGATACATGATTCTGCGAAATACATAACTTCGACACTACTTGGGGGTTTCCAATATACCTGATATAAGGGGTGATGTGGAAGACTAAAGCTAACCATAACCCCTGAGTCCACCCAACTCTAACCCTAACCCTAACCCTAACTCTAATAACAACCCTAAACCTAACCCTAGCCCTAAACACATGACCTCTCACGTATGTAGCATCATCAGGGATTTGGCTCAACACCGGAAAACTGTACTTTCTGATATCCAACTTTCAAAGGGGGGGGGGGCAATTTGCCAAAAGAACATTGAGAGTAGAATAGGAGGGGTTGTTTTAGTGACCCCAAAGAGCGTAGCCTGCCAAACGCCCTCTTAAAAAGATGTAGTTGTGAATCAAACAAGGAATTCAAAGAAAAAGTTTAAAGATAATTTTTTTCATTAAAACAGAAATATAGAAATACAGGCAAGATTATGACCCACTCAGAATATCATCATACTAAAGATTGAATTGTATCCGTAACTTAAGAAACGGGGCACGCTGATTTTGATAGCAAAATGATCACATGTACAAATCGATGAAAAAAGAAAATTTAGAAAAGGCATCGCAGTATGCAGTTCTACTTCAAGTGTTCGCTCATGCCTGTCTCAGTAGTGTCATAGTGTTCCGTCGGGCGTAACTCTTCATTATACGAACTATCAGGCCTTTGACCTCTCGTTTGACCCCGCACGCGCAGATTGCCATCCGGGTCAAAGGTGACATGTATGAGTTATGAGCGGGCGACTTGAAAATACGACATGACTGAGGTAGGGTTTTCTTTTATTATCTTTTCTTATCCCTCGACATCCTCGGAGATCTAGAGCCTTAAACGACAAATCCCAGTAAGTCAATAGGCACAAAATTGACAACCAGTTGAACCTGAAAGTCAAGGTCTACATGTATTTCCGCCCTCGGAAATCTCCAATCTGTTAGATTGTTTATTATGATTGCAACAAGCCCTGAGTTTGAAAGTCGAATGAATGATAGGTAAACGTCTGGGTCGATGAACTTGAAAGAGTTTATTGTTCTTGTTTGAACTCAGAAGCTCACATACATGCAGAGATTTGTCAGAGAATCATTCTCATATGAAACGTTGTTTTTACCACTGTTACCTCCTTGTGTGGAGGTTTTGTTTTCGGTGTGTCCGTTTACTTGTTTATTTATTACAATTTACCACAGGTGTTTCAATACCTTTACAAACTGCAGTTTTGTATTTATTTCGACATGCTATGCACGTTACGGACACTGGCAGGAAGTTAGGTCAAAGGTCCCAAAGATCCCAGAAAAGGTTTATCTCATTTCCTGTTTTCAACTTTCTGCTATTTTCATGTCTGTTGCTATATTCATAGATAGAATCAGAGAAACATACGAAAATTATTATGAATAAAACATGAACAACTGTAGCCTAATTTCACGTAGGTATGAGATCTTGGAATAATGATTGTTTGTCAGAGAATGACTCATATGACTCACACTCACATGTTGTTTTTACCACTGTTACCTCCTTGTATGGAGGTTTTGTTTTCGGTGTGTCAATAATTGATTGTCAGGTAACGTTAGTTTTCAGATTTTTTCCATTTTTTTCCCAATGTTCCAAAGTTTCCCCAATGTGTTGTTACACCATTAGATCACAGTGCCGTTAAATGATGAACGTTTTCAGAATTAGCGTTGTGTTGAACCATTTAGTTGATCTTTTGAAGGATCATAGCATCCACACAGTGCTGTTAAGACCGTTAGCTTCAGATATTTGGTACCCCAAAACGTTAAAGGCATCCAATGCAGTTTTTAATGATTGGAAACCAGATTTTTCAAGTTCAATTTTCTAGTCACTTTTGTACATAATAAGGTGAAACAACATTATACCAATGTATGTAGACATACAAGAAGCAAAAAGTCCCAAAATTCGGACGAAAAACGGTCACTGGAAGGATCCAGAGATGATTTTCAGGGTACCACCCATAAAATAATTGGCTCTTCTTGGGACTTGTTTCTGCAGTTTTAAATGCCCAAAGTATGAAATACTGATTCAAATGTGTATATTTGAGGCAGTGTGCTGCAGATCGTCTGGCAAGACGACAAGGGCCCAAGATTCAAGAAGATGTGTCAATACCATAGAGATTAACTTAAAAAGAATATCTCCAATCTTAACGCCATGAAATTGCATTGGATGCCTTTAAAAACCTTTCTGGTGAAGGCCCCGTTATGGTTTGTATAATGATGTACCATTTGATCAAGAGTGGCACCAGGGTTGCTCCCTCGTCTGCCCCTGCGTGCGTCTCCCTGACATTACAGGTCAAAGATTAAGGACTGTTTTTCTGATCGGGTAAAATGGGAGGTTTGGAGTTAACACTGATTGATACGATAGTTTTTTTCTGTGACATAAAGCAATGAGGCAGAACTGCTCTTCCTTTGTCCAGCTAGGCCACACTGACTTGATTTTATGGATGACATCCCCTGAAGACCCCCAAACTAGTGCGCGCGGGCGAATAAAAATATTCCAGCCAAAAATTGTACCTCACCGGCAGCAAATTGTACCTCAGCCTACAGACGCCTTTTGTAGCTTTAGAACAACGACGCCATTGCAGTGACGCCATTTTAAAACGTAACTTTCATTGGAATACTCATACGCCACGTATGTTGCATTTAGGCCACAGCAAGTAATTTTTATGGATGCCATCATCGCGCGCATTAGTTATCGCCTGATTTTGAAAAAAAAATTGTTGCCCTTCGACATTGTCAACATGTCGAAATTGGACAAAATGGCATGCCTTGGTTTTTGCCATGCCGGAACGTGAATGGCAGATAAAGATGAAGAGAGACAAGACAAGACAAGACAAGACAAGACAAGACAAGACAAGACAAGACAAGACAAGGCTCTGTTTCCATCTTTACTTTGTTGCATGGATGTATTTTAGTCATTTTATATGTTCCCGCTGAATCAAAACCAATTTTACATTGCTATCATGAAAGTTCACCTGTGTTGGTAGTTACATGTTTAAAGTCCAACACAAAACAATTGTACAATGATCGACAACTTTTATTTTGTTGATGGTTAGAGAATAAATTTCTGCAGTGACGCCATTTTACAACGTAACTCTCATTGGAATATTCATATAGGTAAGCCAAGTAGGTTGCATTTAGTAGTAAACCATAAAACGCTCATTTATCCAAATATCTTTCATTATAGGCGAGTGAAAACTTCTTCCTGACAAATATGGCGGTGCCCAACACCCAGGAAGGGTCATGACCCCAGGGTACGCTTTGTCAATTAGATGGAGATTTTAGAGTAATGAATACATGAAGTCTCACACCTGCTTCTCTATGATAAGACAAAATATGGAGACCTTCCTCACGATAATGGGACCCTCCGGCGTTTATCATGCTGGAGATAAAAGAAGTAAAGAGCGTGTGGCTTGTTCAGCCGTGGCCCATTCAATAAACCAATGTACAGCCCGGTAATTTCATGCCGTGCGTGTCAAGGAGGTGATGTTATGGACGATGTTGAGCAAAATCCTTCAAATAAAAAGGGCGCGACCTCTGAGATCACAAAGATGTTAGGATGGCCCGAGAGGTGAATGTGGAATGAACTACATGAATGTCTTTGATGTGGTTCTTCTGGTGCTTCTGATGTCAGTTTTAGACCTGGAGGCTCAAAAATAAGTCGTGATATCACTTTTTTTTACCTTGAAGATGACTGGATGCTGAGAGGTGGGCGTGTCACTCCGGATCCGGAGGTTTCTTAGTCTCCAGAAGACGGAAAGGACATCCGGAAAGAAGCTGGGCATCTGGCGCTGTGGAAGCAATGAAGGGAACTATTCCCGACTAGGTAAGCAAGTCTGGTGTTTTTAAGGTGTAGAATATGTTCTTCTTCTTCTAGAATTTGTTGATCTGTATCGTTGTAAATTGTTTGCTAAGGCCACAGCAAGTAAGTTTCTTGGATGACATCAGCGCGCGCATTAATTTTCGCCTGATTGGGGGGGGGGAGAACAATTTTTTTTGCCTTTTGACAGTGGACAACATGCCGAAAATGGGTAAATATGTCAATTGCCATGCCCGAACTTGGATGACAGATAACTGTGAAGAGTGTCATTGGCAACGTCTGCCTTATCTGCATCTGTATACCGGTATAACCGCCCTTCGGCGTAACACACCAGCTCAAAAAGAAGTCAAAGCCTATGATGATGAATGTACACCGTACTGAGTAGACCAGACACTAACAGTGGTTCTCCTACCGGGCGGTCTGTTGAGCTGGACGGGAGAAAACTATTATAGTCCCGAAGACAGCCTGCCCCAACCACGATAGACTGGATACCAGGCTAGCCCACCGACCGATACAACTCCTCTACCCCCAAACTCCTGGATTACCTCAGCGTTCTGATGTAATTGGTATAGAAGGGGTCAACAAGGTTAGAGAAGTAATCAATGTCAACGTCAGGACCAAAGGCGTCTGGTGCATCCCAAATTGCCCAAATTAATGGAGTATTTTACATTATTGTACAGGTCACAAAAGGGACATCGGAGCCCGAAAATGTCGATACCAGCATACAGTAGGTGAGTTGAATTCATATGGCTACATCAATTTAATCAAAAGTGGTTTTTAGATTCGCCCGGAGTAGCATGTTTTTGCAAAAAAAGGTTTCAGAATCAAGTCCAAACTGTTCGCATTATTGCCCCAGCTGACGAAATTCCTTGCCTTTCTAGTTGTTACAGTTTCCCGTATGCAAATACAGTGGTTTGATTAAAAGTTTCAGATTCAATGTTCGAACTACAAACCAGCCTTGTATGTTGACTTTATGGCTCGTTTCAAAATTGGTACCTTTTTAAAAAATATTTTTTTAAACTAACAATAATTCTAGGAAGTAAAAAAAAATGCATGTTTTTTCAGAGCATGACTATACGATAAAGTGCCCCAAAACTCTCTAAGTACCATCTAATCAATCTTACAACACATTGTATTACAACAACTTTTAGGAAAATGACGAATTTCTAACAGTGAATAAACTCATATTTCCAAATAATCAAATAATGAGAATGGTAAGCGGCATAGGAAAAACAACATGAAAATTGTCTTCCGGAATTCAAAATGATATTCATGAAAAAGTTTCGCTTGAGAGCACAACTTCTAAGAAGGTCTCTAATAATTACACTGTCACCTTTGATTTGTGTTTCCACCATCTTGTATACATCATTGCCATATCCATGTGAATAAAAGATAATATGGTCTGGAATGCACTTTGCAGTGGTAGAAACACTTTTAAGTGTTCGGCAATATTGTAGAATGTCAAAATTCAAAACACTTTCAGCAAGTACACAAGCCTCCATACTATAAGGCCTATTTAAAGTTAAAACTTTAGATCTAACACAAAAAGTTCTCTCACCTAGAGCTTTCGACCAGTCACTCTGGTCTTCCTCAGTAGACTGACCCAGTGAGGCTTGTCACGTGGCCTCTTTGAAGTGTGACGTCAACACTGGGTCAAAGGTATCTTATAGACGATGTCGGCCTCCGTCGTGGTTGAGTGAAGGGTGGTGTTTTAAACATGTAACTACCAACATACATGAAACTTCATGCTCTTAAATGGCCTATATTTGCATCATATGTAGAAGGAATGTGTGCCTAAACTCAGGTTAAACATTCAGGTTAAGTTCTGGATACAAGTTCAAAGTTTTTAGGTTGAACCGTTCAGGTCCAGACTTATACACCTGGGTGAAACCTTGGCCAGATTTCTTTAGTCTGCAAAATTGCAGGTTGCTTAATTTTTCTTCGGCAATATTGACGATTTCTTTATAAAATGTAGACTGCAGATGGATATTTTATAACACTGATTTGTGTATAACTATATTTATTTTGTTACAGCTTTACTCATGAAAATAATTCAAAGTACAAACTCTGAAGTAATTAGTTTCAGTCTGGAAGTTCTAGCAGAGTTTCCATGTTATTGATTATTTTTCAGTTATTTTTTTCTCAAATTTGACTGGAATATTGTATAAAGTAGTTTCTATTCATTACTGGTTAAATATGAATAACTATTATTATAGCCCATTTTCTGGGTCCCATTGGAAATCAACATGACAATGTTGATGGGGGAACCTAGTAGTTTTGAAGATAAAATTAATGAATAAATCAAAAGGAAAAAATTTAGCCATTTTGCAAAAGACGGCACGCAATATATATAATTACAGATATGTGGTGCACATTATGGTGTACCAGTAAAGTACACAATGCGTACAGTTTCTTGAATAAGTTGTCCCCAACATGTGCATTTTACGAACTTTGTCCAACTATTAGATATCGATTTAGCTATTTCTTTTATTGCTCAGTAAAGCACACATGATAAAGATTTTTGATAGCACAGGAATTATGGTCGTTTATTCGCTGCCCGTAAAACCTAGATATCATATTTATAGCAGTCTCAGTGTGATCAATATTATTTTATCATTGCCTACACAGACGCAGATATAGCGTTCGTGCGGACCCTATATCTTCTATGATAAGTCAGCATTGACAGTATATTTTGGAGATACCAAGTGAAGTGCATTATATAATGTCTTATCTCATACTGCAGTTATCTATATTGTCGCCAGTCTCATTGATTTTTAAGCCTATCTACAGAAAAAGCCGACAACACAAAATTTTGCTTTTGGACCATTTAGAATTAAGACAAGAACGAACGTGCATCCGATATTTCAAGTTTAGTGTAGTGTTAGATATTGTCTCGAAGTCTACTGTCGCCAGTTTCATTGATTTTTAAGCCTATCTACAGAAAAAGCCGACAACACAAAATGTTGCTTTTGGACCATTTAGAAGAACACTCAATTAAGACAAGAACGAACGTGCATCCGATATTTCAAGTTTACTGTAGTGTTAGATATTGTCTCGAACTCTACTGTCGCCAGTTTCATTGATTTTTAAGCCTATCTACAGAAAAAGCCGACAACACAAAATTTTGCTTTTGGACCATTTAGAAAAACACTCAATTAAGACAAGAACGAACGTGCATACGATATTTCAAGTTTAGTGTAGTATTAGATATTGTCTCGAACTCTGCTGTCGCCAGTTTCATTGATTTTTAAGCCTATCTACAGGAACAGCCAGGAACACATTCAAGTTCATGAACCACTTGGAAGAATAAACTTTGCTAAGCTTACTCAGTCAATGGCAAACGCACTTCCGAGGTATCAAATGAAGTGCATTATTCTGCCTTATGTGTTACCGTTGTCACCAGCGTCATTGATTTTAAGCATATCTTTAAGCACAGTCAAGAGCATAAATGTTTGTTGGTCCGTTCGGAAGAACAAAGTCAATTAAGCCAATTTCCTCCTTTGGTGGCCGCTATCAATAGATAGAAATGCTAACGTCTTCTAATGCTAGCACTTTCATCAGAAATCGTTTCTGTACCTCAGTTGGTTTGAAGTGTTTTCCATTTCCAGGTTTCTGTGATTTCTTGGTTTCCCAGACCAATGTTACGACTACTAAGGCCACACCAATTTAATTTGTTGGTTCACGGATTCGCACGCTTCATGTTTTCTGATTTGCAAAAAAAAAACGAACCCTTCAGCCCCTGAATCACCTCCAAAATGCCCGAAATTATCCCCTAGAGATAGACATGAATGACGTTATCTTCCGATTTCATCTTAAAGCTTTTAGATTCGAAAAGCAATAAATTGTACCTTCATTCAACCAGTTCTTTCCGTAATGGGTTGAACGAATGGACTGTATGTCGTAAAAGCGGTTCACCCTTTCATCTAAACCTTGCCTCAGATTTAATATGTGTAGTAATGCATGAAAAATGCTAGCCTCTCCACGAGTATAATTGGCAGGGTATGTAAGAAAATAGCATTTCTTAAATGTGTCATCAATTGCAGATTCCACCGTCAAAGCACCCTTACCATGCGTTTCTGAAGGCCTATGTATATGTATCACAATTTATATTTAGTACAGTTAAAACATTTTTTTTGTCAGTACATGTGGCAATGTACATAATTTCTACACTGGAACACCTATTACTTTCATACAATTGCAAATGTTTTACTTACCTTTCTATGTATCTTCACATTATCTTTGGGTAATGAAAATGACTTAATGATGAGGTTATGGTACAAACGGTGCAAAAAATGACAAGTCGTGCAGACTATCTTACAAATGACACCAAAATAGCATAGAAGCAAAATTGCTTTTTATAGGTTTTGCCGGATAGTTACTTACCGGTGCTCTTAAGTGCTTTTGGCTTGAAGAGATAACAGGTATAATTGACTCGTCCATTTGGCCTGTCACAAAAGGGGAAGGCCATGTTAGAAAAAGGAATTGGCCTTCAGCTATCGTTTGTTATCTACCATTAGGGAAAATGGCTTTGACGAAGTGAAGCACACACACCATCAACGGCATGGGAGTTATTTAACACACGGAAAGGCGAAAGAAGACCTTGGTTGCCAGAATGGTCTAAGAATTGAAGGTTAGTATATTTACCGTACGGTTGAAAAACTGGTGCAATGGTTTACCAATTAAACTATTGTTCCATTTTGTTCTTAGATCTATGACTCATGTCAATGTAGTGGTGGACAAAATTATTTTAGGTGTGCATTGTGCGATATGTCTGACCAGCTGCAGGATGGTTTAAAATTGAATAATGTAAAATTAGGGCGATTAAAAAGTAATTGATAAATGTTATGGTCATTTCTACAAATTACGTTGAATCAATCCTGCTCCATTGCAAATAAATGAAATTCAGTTGATGCCAAAACATGGGCGTGTTTAAAAGCTGACAACACAGTTGTCAGCCATGTTTGTTTACATTCTGGTATTTTGTGGTGGTGCCACAAACCGAGTTCGCTTCTTATGGGCTCTTCTTTTAGCGCCAACCATAAATGTCAGAAATGTGAGATTATTGCGCAAATATATTGCAAAGTGGTAGTGAATTACAGTCATGAGAAAACTTTTTAATAAATAAGAATAAAACAAAATATTTCCATTTTTGGTGCAAAAATCTTACATAATGCCCCTTTAAGTCAAGAATGTATTCGAACACCTTCAACGAAACACCACCAAGGCGTGATGAAGTAGAGACCCATCCATCCCAAAGATTACATCGTTTTCACAGCTTCACGTTGTCGCTGCAGATGGCATGTCGCCCATTGAGACCATTTGAATCAGTTACCAGATGGCATCTTGCTTCATCAGCAGCCTGAGTGACAGGTCATAAGTCAAGCTCGTCTCTTGTCTGGAGGCCATTCATCTGTATCATAGATGAAAGTAGCCTCAGTGTGAGGAACCACTACTTCACTGAGTACTTCGCAGGGCATACCTTAGGCACCAGCAAGTATATTTTGTGGGTGACATCCACTGTACACTCAAAATCTAATGAAAGAGCGCAAAAAACAGGATGGGCCAAAATGCCTAAATTTTCAAAATCGGAGCTATGCAATCTGTAACAAGAATTGAAAAGACAAACATGGTATCACGGCCAATAAGTTTGTTTATCCCTATATTCAAAAAGTGCAGCTGCAATGCAGAAAGAGACACTAATGCAATATCCTTTTGCTTAGTTTCACTAAAACTACACTCAAGGCAACCAGACTAGTGTCCCATTTACATGGCCTCCAGACACTCAATGTATCGCTGAGTTGGAACAAAATTTCTTGTGTTTTTTCTTCAAAATCTGACAGAATCAATGCATACAGGGATACAATTTACAATCCACACAATTTACTTGCTGTGGCCTTACCTCATCGACTATACATTACTAGATACTCATCTGGCAATAGCATCTCTGTGTGGATGATGAGTAATTGAAGTTGCCAAAGTCAGAATCTGATAAGGTCTTGGCGTTCGTGCGGCACATGTTTTCAAAGAAGGCTCCTTGCTGTCATTCAAGACTATTCTACTAATAAGCACCGGAAGATAACATCACCAATAACTTATTTAAAGCAATGCCTATGAACAGGGAATACTTGCATCAAAGTGCATCGTGCCTGCGATAGCTCAAGTCTGTAGCCTTAGATAACATTGCATTGCATGCTTCCTTAGCCGTTAGAAACTTTCAAGAAGTTACACAAAGTTGTTTCTGACGTTCAACACTAGTCAGCTTACTTACTCATTATCTTTATCCCTTACAAGACATAAGGCTATGTTTTTTCCTTCCATATGTATCTGTCTTTGGCCGTCTTCTTTAGTGATCGTCAGAATAGTCTTATGGACGACAGGTTACCCGTCACAGTTATTCTAGAAGTGGTTTTGGGTCTGCTTCTTTTTCGTCTTTTATTTTCATGTTTCCTTGAGTCATAGAATAATGTTTAGCAGATGACTATTTTTTGTATATGCATGTCCAGTTTCACACCTTATTCCTAATGTTGAGAAAGGTATTCACCGATTTAGGTCGCTGTAAGACTCGAGAGGTTCAACGAGTAATGGCTTTACTACCGCTACCAACTTGCAGTGCAATAAAAAAGATCGGTTTCACTGATTATCGGCTTCAAATCTACCTACTTGCATCAATTTATGGACCGCATATAGCTGACAGGAGCCTCCGGCTAAAATTTCACATAATTAAGATTGCAATTATGATCCTATATTGCAAATCAATTCTTATTTATACCTGCAGCTATTGTCGACCTACTTTGACAAGAAAACGTTTCAAAATTCAAGCTTCGCGTCTAAGATATTACGGCGTTACTCAAGCATCCAAAGAAATTTTCCAGGAAGTGGCGTTTAGAATACATTTTACTCGAATTCCAAAACGCAAATGTTTCTGTTATGTGCATGTACCAGCGAAAGATTCCATGGATGCTTTTAGAGAAAGCAATTTATCTCATCGCAGAGTGTGCTGTGTTTGTGGCCACTGAATTCTAACAACATGCGTCGCACTGTTACATAATGCAGCGTTAAACTGTTTTTTTTACCTCTTTACCTTTTGCACATTTACTATCTAATGCACGATCGTTTGTTTCACAGAGTTTACTACGTGGGCGTATGTGGATTGTAAAATATCAATCAACGGGAGATCATACACGAATGTTACCTTGACTGGTAATAACCTCTCATCAAGTACCATCTAATAGCAATAATAAAGAATTGCCCCCGTATAGATCACGACACAAGCACGCACCTAGGGATTCCACGGAACACCAGATTGTGTCAACCTTTTTAAAGACGTACATTAGCAGGGTGCACTGTATATACACCGAGGATAAACCTTTCAACTCTTAAAGTGAATTGAGTACTTTAATAGCCTCTTTTATAAACGTTATGTTAGTCTGATCTTCGGTGTCAGCCCCGGAGAGGCTGATTCCTAGTACGTGACCATTAGAGTCGAGGAATAACTACGGCAGAAGGCAATAGGGTCACAGTGAAGCATGTATTTCGACGTCATCAAAGGGTACATTCATGTAACCTTTGACACAGTATAATATAGTACAACATTTAACACAAAGTGGTAGAGTACTCAAGTATCTAAGACTTATTTTAACTCTACCACTTACACATAACGTGAAGATAATACAGAGGATTATACATATGTTAAACGAAGTATAGAAAAACAAAGATCTTGGAAGCAAATGATCAATTTCCCACCCAATGACGTACGGAGTAAAAAGGACGGACACAATGCAAAATACAAGAAAAAATTGAGTTTTTAGAAATGTTTTGTGGCGGTAATGAATTGTTGAGTAAATAAAAACATTCAGAAAGAGGGGCAAAATTCCTGGTGAATTTTTCCTGTTGAATAGATACCCAATACACGAAAATCTGCTTCCTGGGACAAAGCATATGTTAAATCTGCACGCACGGACGTTACCGAAAATCCTATGCAACAGCTAAAATTCACATGTAATATACTATTAGGCTCGCTGGCCGGGCACATAATATACTATACTATTAGGCTCGCTGCTGAAGTTAGCAAAACAGTTTCTTCTCGCTTTCTGGCGGGGTATAAAACTCATAAAAATCAGTGACCAAAGATATGACAGGATGTGACGGGCTCAGGTTATTATCTGACAAAGGCAGCCCAAAGGCGACTGGTTTTGTGATGATGACCTTTTTTTACAGTTCCCCCAAGCATGGGTGATCCCTCAAAAATTGAATTTCCTGGATTACAACCTCACGACAACGCCCTGTTCTAGAGGCGTAGAGAGGGCTACTTTTTTTCTCACAGTTTTGCAGTTTCCTAGTATGTGGGTTACAAAGGTTGAGCCTTAAAAAAATTTAATTTCCCGGAAAATGGAATCTCACGACAACGCCCTGTACTAGTGGGCTACTTTTTTTTACACGGCTTTCCAGTTTCCTGAAATGAGTTTCAAAGGTCATTGAAAATTCCGGAATATACAACCTCACCACAACACCATGTTTGTAGGGCGTGGGGAGGGCTACTGTTTTGCATGGCTTTCCAATTTCCTGAAATGAGTTTCAAAGGTCATTGAAAATCCCGGAAAATACAACCTCACGACAACGCCCTGTTCTTTGGGCATAACGTTTTTCCAGTTTCCGGGAATGAGCTTGTTTTTCTGCTTGTTTTATTGGGATCTTCATCAATGTTTTATTACGTTCATACTGTTCTTCCTGGAGTCCTGGAGTTTTTTGTTGCAAAGGTTATTGAAAATGCCGGAAAATACAACCCTCTTTAGGCATGGGGAGGGCAACGGTTTTCTAGTCTCCGGGAATTGAGTTGCAAAGGTCAGCAGTACAAGATCCCATCCCCAGGTGACTCGTCGAGATTGTCACGACATGTACATTACGGCCAGAATTACCCATCTTACGGGTTCCATTTTCTGATTGCACAGGGGCTTAGAATTACACCCTCCGGTGGATTTTGTCACTCGGCATATTCTGGTGGCTTTACAAAGTACACTTACCAGGACTTGTAATCTATATGGAAATGGAAGGGATGATCATCACTGGTGGGCGCTGGACAAAACATACATCATGCTAGACAGGGTGTACTTCAACTTGTTAGGTGAAAATGTCATTTTCATCATTTATGCTCGTCAAACCGTCTGGGCGTCCTTTTATCTGAATGATTAATGGAATATTCCCACCCAGACAGTGTTGATATGTAAGGCCACAGCAAGTAATGTTTATGGATGACATCCTCCGCAGACTCCGAATCTAATGCGACAGGACGCAAAAAACAAAGCGGGCCAAAAAACAAGATTCCCACATTTTGCAATTTTGACATCATAAACCTCACTAAATAAGAAATGAGACCTAATTTGTGCTAAGTCTACTGCCAACTATTAACAACTTTGAAAAATAAAAGTTTTCAATCATTGGACAAATGGTGTTGATTCAGTGGGAACATCACATATACACGGCCACCATCACATATAAAAAGAATGAATACATCAAAGTAAAAGACTAAACATTAAATCAGAGCCTTGCCTTGTCTCCTCTTTTCATATTTATCTGCCATCCACGTTCCGGCATGGCCACAGACATCTTTGCCCATTCTTGGCATGTTAAACAGTCAGGGGGCAACAAAATTTCTTGTTTTTTCCTATATCTGGCGAAAATCAATGCGCGCGCTGATGTCATCCATAAAAATTGCTTGCTGTGGCCTAAGCTGTTGTAATGGCCGTGGTGGTGAACTGTAGATAGTATAAGAGAGGCGCAGCTCATAGAAATTGATGCTGGCACCCGTCATCAGTTCACAGCAGCTGTGGTACGTAATCCTTCCGGCCTAAAATGCACGCATATACGACATATTTGACTCTCCAGTACCAGCTTCAGTGAATGGTGAATGCTAGCTAGTTGTGTTCATCTCAAATTGCTAAAAAGACAGAATGCACATTTGTGCTATACTTGAAGAACAATGAAACCCATCTTTACAAACGGCTATATCTTCTTCAATAGTCAGTCTCGTTTCCATTACGCACTTTATTCCAAAGTCAGCAAATGGTAGGATAGAGCCAAGCCTACATGTATGTTTGGATTTACAACACAAGCGTCCCCCAAGGATGCATTTTCGGACCTGAATTTCAAGGATAACAAGAAATGTTTTTTTTTAAACTTATTTTTCAAAGTTGTTTTAGTGAAGAATGGTTGTTATAATAGTTGGCAGGAAACCTACCACAATATATGTTTCATTTCTTGCTTTTGATAAAGTTTATGATGTCAAAATGTGAAAATATAGGATCTTGTTTTCTTATCCCGCCTTGTTTTTTTCGCCCTATCGCATAACCTTCGGAGTCTTCTTAGGATGTCATTCATAAAATTTACTTGCTGTGGCCTAATATTAAATTACATGATGTTAATGTAAGCATGCTGCTCCCCACATTTATGCTCACCGCAGTCTAAGTTGCAAATGGCTGTCTGTACTATGACGTGCAGTCGTAAAGACTAGTAGAATATGTCTCAGCTGTCCTTTCAACGATTAATGTTTGTGACATTTCTGCTATACATGACCATAATACCAAGGATGAAGCCGTGTGACAGAATACCATTTTATCATGTCTAATAAAGAATGAAAACAAATTCTTTAGGCTTTAAGACCCTTTTGTGGCTATTCATAAAACCCATGGGTAGATTACTAGGGATCTAGAACACGCAGACTGAATATCTTATATTGTTGCTTAATCCCAGGCCTCAATCCTCTTGCCTTGCCTCAGTGTTCCCCAAGGAAGTATGCTCGGCCCCTTTTCATTACAATAATACAAAGTGCTTCTGTACAAGCAATTCCGTGAAGGCTATATCGGGCCATATTGTTTTGATACAGGTAAGATACGTTAGATTTTTTTAAGATTTGATATTGAGTCGTCCTGCAAAGTAGAAGCATGGTCCAATAACCAAAGACGGCACCTTCGAAGTTCGTTGTAAATCGGTATTAGCTTATACTTCATCTATGTTCCCCAAGGATTTTCATGAAGTATGTACCGCAGTAAAACCTTAAACCGCAATATTGCATTCGGTACACTTCCTTGATGTAATTAAGTGGTTCTCCTCCTGTGCTGTTATCATATTCATCGCTCAGAGAATCCCCTCAAGGCTTTGAATTCAGTACAAGTACAAAGAGAGGCAGAGTTTCACATAGTACTCTTTCCTGTCACGCGTGCTGGCAATGCCACGAGATGCAAATGTCATTATGTAAGGATTACAAGCAAACACACGGAATGAATCTGGAGAAACTTTGAAAGGCGATATCCTTTGAAAAAAATCTGTGAGCTGTATGGTATGTAAGTAGTTGTTAATTCTACTATTCGTTACACCTTACAAGCTGAGAGCCCGTGCCCATCATGAAAAGCAGGATAGATGTGGGTAGTCACAGAGTTCTTTGCACAGACATATCCACGTTACATTTTAACAAAGTTTCCCCCTATCTGGTACACAGAACGATACATTCCTTATGTTGTTGTCCAACTGCATATCTGCCTACATAAGTCAATTTCTGTATACGTCATTTCATAAGCGAGGCCAAATCATCAATACATGGCCACATTGCAAGTTTAGTTTTCTAGTGTTGTTATCTTACTGCCACACATTGTACCATGTACGATTGTCGAGCAATAAAGTTCATTCATTCATTCATTATACGTAGAACGTCGTCGAATTTTTAAGTCGACAAGGATCTAAATCAGCCTTTTGCGTAGGAAGACAACCGAACTCTGTACAACACATTCACAACTGCCCCAAGAATGCAGTATGAGATCGTACGAAGATCACATTACGAATGGGTCTAGGTACTTTGTCATAACAGACTTTGCATGATGTATAAAATGACTAATAAACTGGTGGACGTCCCAACTACTAAGTACCAAATACCAGTCCAGAAGAGAACAAGAAATAGCCATACCTTCAAGTACCAGAGTTATCAACCAAGGATTGAGGTGTTAAAATTAATTCTTTCAAGAAACTATCGCAGAGTAGAACTCGCTGTCACCAAGTAAAGTAGGGGCAATGTCATTAGATAGCTTTAAACAATGTTTAGAGTTTAGATGTTCAATTGTTAGGTGTAACAAGTCGATCTGTGTAATATAAAATATAAGCCAGCTGCCGCCGTACCGCGTGACTGCGAAGCTGGCGTGTTACGCCGAAAGGCGGTTATACCGGTTATACAGATGCAGATAAGACTTTCACAGACGCCGCGAATTATGCATAAAGATTTAAGGTTGCCCTTTATGATGCTCCCTGATTAATAGAAAATATTTTTTTTACACCAATTATTCTTCATAGGCGCATTATTAGTGCTGAGCCTTGGTGACACACGATTCAACATGTACAACTATAAGTCTTGTCTGAAAACTTTACGACAAATTCTTTTTAATACCTGGAAGCCATGTAATAAGAAAGTTCAGACTATCAACGGTTGTAGACGATAGAGCTATAAATGTAGCTTGGTACTATCTATTACTATTTTCATGATTGGTTTTTAAAGCCTCGCTGACAAATGGTTATTATGTATAAAAGACTGACATGGGTCATTTGGGGCGTACGCAAGGGGGGTTCCCTGTCTCTATGATAAGAAATGGGGTCACCATGTAATGTATAATTAATTTCTATTTTGTATATAATTTCCCGGAAGAGCGATCAAATTGCCAACAATATTTCATGCCTTCTGTTTATGACATGCTGATTTATAGTCTGTTTTTTAGACATTAAGGTTTGGGACTCCGTGTAAAATGGGAACTCATTTTTAGCTCTTGTTTTGGCCACGTCGTTGTACATTGTACATTTGTTTGTATTCAATAGCGGAATTGCTTAATGTATTTTCTAGTTTGATGATTTGGTCCCCCGTATATTCTTATTATCTGTAATAGCCAAACATGGCCCACAAGTTTGAAATTACTATATCAAAGTTACCTTTATAGTTTAAAGTCAGCTTCTATAATTCGCGTATCCTCTTATTGTGCAATTGTGTTCTAAACTGTAGTTGGCTAATAACTGCGGTTTCCATTATGTCTTATTACCTTTGTATTGTCGCTTATCGTTGGTCACGTTAAGATCTGCCCATAGTAACGCATCTGTGTTCAATCATACGTGAGTCCAACTGTTCACTTACAAACTTGCATCTACCACCGCCGTATATTCTTTTATATTAGGCTCATTTAGATTCTTTAATAAACAGTAGAGTGAGGAATACTCTAGAAATCTCTAGAAAGTAGAAGTAAATCAAAATCACACAAAGATTTCAATCAAAATGTTTCAATTTTTGGTGCGAAAATGTTACATAACACTCCTTTAAGTAAAGTCCATCTGAAAAAAAACTTTTGTTGCATATGAAACAGTTGTTAAACTCCACCATGTATCACCAAGAGCTATTAGCCTGCAATAAAAAGTAACCCAGCAGCAAGATTTAACCTACCATAAAACTATAGACACATGTGTAGCAGTAATAAAGGTCGTATATACTAGTACATTGCCTGTAGGTGACTTTACTGCGTATATACATTGCCTGTAGTTGACTTTACTGTCTTTGACACCCCCTTCTGTTGGCCCCCGGGTGTTACTTACGCACATAATATCCCCAATCTTGGGTACAGCAGACGGTCGGTAATTGGTTTAAAGTCAGTGCTGATTCATCATGTTTTCAGTCCTATCCTCTCACGCCATGCACATAATTAGTAGATGTAAGGCATGGCGAATTCTTCTCTGTCTAGTACATTTAGTTCTAGCTTCGTGAAATCCCTGCAGATGCCACGGAATCAGGTTAAAGATGAATGATGTGACATTAGGACGATACAGTAAAGTAAAGTTTATGATAATTTCTTTGCAAAGTGAGATGAATCAACTACTCCATTGGAAATAAGTGCCAGGTGAAGGTGCTAGAATATGATGCCTAGTGATTGCGTGTAGAATCTGGAAACACAGCTGTCAGCCATGTTTGTTTACATTCTGGTGGTTTGTGGTGATGCCATAGTCTGAGTGCGCCTCTGAGATGCCTAGATATGTACTGTCATCGGAGGGTTGGGACCCACCTTCTAATACTGTACCCAAGCTATAGATACACTGCTCCCACGGCCTCAAAGGCTATTGGAACTTAACTTTTTACCAGGCAAACTGTGTAAATGTAGAACAGAGAAAGAGATATTCAGTCATCTCATGTCCACCAGTAATGACCACACATTGGAAAAACTATGTGAATTCATCTCCAGTTGGAAGAGGGAAGAAATCTTCAAGACCTAGATTAGATAGAATATACTAGTATTCTCTAGTAGGCCCAACGAGTTTTACGTTATTCTTTTATCATTCTATCCCATGTATTATGCTACTTGATATAATATACATGTAGCCCCATGGGAATGAACATGCAAATAAAGATTAATGTATTCGGTAATTCAGTATTCTATGGATTCACGGTTTCAAAACATCTAGTAACATGCGGCAATTGCCTACTTTTAGAACCTGCCGTTTTCAAACCGTCTACTTTTCTTATCAGATGCTGAGCCGTTGAGAGGTCTATAGGTGACGAAGATGACGCAATAGACGTGGTACAGAGAATCCTGGCCTAACTTCAGAGGGGAAACATTGGGCACGGTCCAAGTCCAAGTCCGCGACCGTAAGTATCAAAGCGCTTGATCAATCCACTGTCTTTTGAAAAACACATCAATCTTACCAGTTGTCAGACTCAGAATCCGGTAAAGCACTGGAGAGAAGCAGTCCTAGCCGGTTTTATTGACTTTTCTCCAGACTTCTGCAAAAAAAGGAGATTAACAGGAATCAGGCAGCAAGCCCACCAGCCTGTGGATTTGGACATCCTCTCTTTATACGTTCCGCTTCGATTTTTTCTTGTTGCCGACGTATAGTACTAATTCATCATCCAGAAGTTAGGCATTGGAGCTGTAATCTTAGAGTCCCTGAGAGTGCAGTGGTGTGGAGTTGAAAACGCTGACTAGGATTGAACAGGCACCACCTAGACTGGCGCTACTGTAAATCTACGTCTCACCGAATGGAAGAGGCGCCTTCGCCTCTTCGCGTAATGCATTTTTGTCAGTCAATCTCTCGGAATTACATCGATAATGATTACATTACAAACATACACAATATGTCCATTATCATTAGTTATTCATTACCTTTCATAGCAGTAGTACAGTACTTAGTTAGATGTTAAACTTTAGTTTTATTTCCTTGTTCATTTCACCATACCTTGTACATTTTCTGAGTAGTATTGTAGAAAAAACAGGTATCTGTTGTTGGCCACTTACAGTTTTTTTTAAATCTGTGAATAAAAAAAAATAGATAAATATTTCATAAAGCCAACTTTAGTCAGACGTACTTTAAGGAAGAGAGAATTTTCTGAATAGAAAAAGGGGAGCTACATTTACATTTTATATTGTGTTCCCTGCTATTAATTTTAACCTGCACGCGTTTGACACCAGAAGTTATTATCCTAATCAGTTTGCATTAAACACCCAGCGCAGTGTGAGATGGTTTACGATAGGGGATGATTTAAGACCATTCACTGTGCTCACCCCGGCAGTTAGCGGCAAAGGCATTGACGTATGGTATCATGTTCGGCTTGATGTAAGGCCTCAGCAAGTACGTTTTATGGATGACATCAGCGCGCGCATTAATTTTTGCTTGATTTTGAAAAAAAAAGAACAAGAAATTTTGTTGCCCTCTGACAGTGGTCAACATGCCGAAAATGGGCAAAGATGCTTGCCATGCCGGAACGGGGAAGACAGATAAATATAAAGAGAGGAGACAAGACAAGGCTCTGGTTTATTGTTTTGTCTTTTCTTTGATACAGTGAAGTATTTCAGTCCTTTTATATGTGATGGTTGCTGTGTATATGTGATGTTCCCACTGAATCAAAAATAATTTGTACAATGATTGAAAACTTATTGTTCAAAGTAATAACTATAAATGTTGTAATAGTTGTCAGTAAACTTATCTCAATATAGGTATCAAGGTCTATGTAGGAATCTTGCGTTTTGGGACCCGAATTGTTTTTTTTTCGCCCTATCACATTAGATTTGGAGTCTGCGGAGGATGTCATCCATAAAGTTTACTTGCTGTGCAGGCTCTGCTGTGGCCTAAAATACATTAGCACACCACGCTGTGTGGATACTTTGTTTAATGCTGCTTATTATCTATGACTGATGACACCCTCCGAAATCTCCCACCCTTGTGTATACGTCTCTGAACGTTTACCGCTTTGGAGGTCTGCCGGGGCGAAAACCATCTCACTCCCCCATCTCAGGTAAGGGTACTTACAACAGCCATGCAGCTTATGTGCTAGCTGAGATATACTTAAGGACGTAACTAAGTACGAGAGAAAGTGCGTTTCCGGGATTTGGTAAGAGCATTAAAAAGCTTATCTAGCCAGACCATATGTCTGGCTTGGAGATTACGGATTTCATTTTGTATCGTAATGGCGCTAAGGTGTGTATTCCTATTCTTACAGAGGCCAGAAGGTAGAAAGTAATATGTATTCAAAATATGACAAAGGAGAGGGGGATTCCTTTAAAGATATACTTTGGAGGAGGTTGTGGCCCTTTCTGTAAGAAGTACCAATAAGATAGCCATGACGGGCCTTTTCTACTCCTAATGGCTAGCTAGAGCTTTAGTTGAAAGTCCATGACGATTTCTTGGAGCAGATTCTTTTAAAGATATGCATTTAAGTGCTCGGAGAAGGTTGAGACAAGAAGTGCCAACAGAACAGCTATGATGTAACATATGTAGCCCTAATGATAAGGTACTGCTTTGGTTGAAAGTTCACGTTCGCATAAGCTTTGGCATTCGACGACGAATAGCAAAGTTTGCTGTCAACAGTTACTTTCATGTCTAGATAAAGTGAGGAGCACCGGATGTATTTATGCAAAGATTCCTTCCTTAATGCTCGAGGCAGAATTGAAAAACGTAAAAGACGAATCCACCTGGTGAATCTATCCTTCAGAATGGATTAAGATATCGTTCCTAAGCCGGTAAGATAGTTGAAAAGATAAGAAGTACACTCGTTCTACTGAGTGGCAATGGCAGGACAGGTCTTATAACTTAAGATGGATCGTGGCGCCATAGATACAAACAGGGTTGTAGACTGAGTTCACCTAGGGGTTGAAGTGCTCTAGGATACAGACGAATCCACATTCAGACAGGCTGGCCTCAGTCGCCCTCCCCCTTCTTGATGGATTAATGTTCTTACCATCACATATCCCTCTCTTTATTCAACGTCAGTTCAATGACAAAGAGCTCCATTAACCTAAAAAGTCGGGGATCAGTTTAAGAGTGGCTTAACATGGGAAGACGAGGAAGTCAACCGCTTGATGATGTCAAGATAAGCAGAGCACTTTTCGTCCGAGTACGGGGATGTCTAAGCCGCAAGGATCTGGCTTTTGCTAGGACTGAGGACGTCACTTTGCTGCAACATTGCATACTTGTCAACCTGTGGTCAAGAGGTCGAGTCGTGTCAACAACATACGAGGCAATGAATTCTCTACACAGTTCTGTTGCAAGGATCTGACTGTTGCAATATAGATAGCCAAATGGGTAGAGTGTTCGTCTTGCATTCGGTAGGTCGTGAGTTTGATCCTCGACAGAGTCATATTAAAGGATATGGGTGCCGCCCTATGCCCCACATATAGGTGCGGGAAGGAACTTTTTGGTGACTTTTGTCGCAAAATTAGCTACTATCAGGGCAGATACTGCCGAATATATGCCTTTGATAATATGTGGCCAATTATAATACAACATCAGTCATGCCTAGCTTTCTGCCTTCGTTTTCATGTATTGCCGTAAGAAAGACACCTTTCATACTATGCCCCACATTCTATGCCCCACATTTTTCATCCTATGCCCCACATATAGGTGCGTGAAGGAACTTTTTGGTGACTTGTTTTCGCAAAATTAGCTACTATCAGTGCTGATACTGCCGAATATATGCCTTTGATAATATGTGGCCAATTATAATACACCATCAGTCATGCATGCCTAGCTTTCTGCCTTCGTTCCCATGCATTGCCGTAAGAAAGACACCTTTCATGCTTTCATCGCCAAAACTTCATGAGCCGTTTGCTTGTGAGCACTCCTCCTGCCACCCAAAGACCTGTACATGTCAGATACATTTGTCAATACTAGATAATGTCACCCATAGGAATGACAAATCAATTCTGTTATCTCACAGCGCGGCGCAGTCCTGAGATGAATAAGCTCGTTAGTTGGGCTGATGGAGAGTTATTGGCCTTGCCGTGCGGTGAGACCATGGACAACCCAAGAATAGCTACCAGGCCTCGACATTAACTTTTCTTCCTATTGTCCCAGCACTGTCCCAAAAATAAATTTCAATTGTCCCGTAGCGAGGATGAACTGTCCCAACCAGTTTTGGGAAGTATTGTATGACTTCAAATTGAAGTCAATTTTATTTTGCTTATGTTCACTCCCAGGCGCACTGTAATTGCAGAGTAGACAGGAAATTCAGGGAGACTTTTCCGGATCGAAAATCCGGGATGTGTGCTTGATAGACAAAAGGAGGACTGACATTATGATGTTGAATATATTTCTATTGTTCCAAAAATGTCTTTTCTTTTTAGTTGTCCCAGGCTAAGTTCTAGTGGCCAGTGGCCATTGGACCACCTTTACTTTCGAGCCTTGAGCTGCGACTCTGCCTTGATGTCGATTCATGACCGTGATTTTTTCTGGTCTCAACTGAATTGCCTGAAGATCGACCACGACAGAAAGTTCACCTGGGCACGGTTTTCTATCTATAGTTATCATCTTCAATCAATATTGGTACTGGTGGTGTTGAATCATTTGAAAGCACTTATCATAGAAGCGGTATATCATAGAAGAATGTATTACGAATGGAGCTTGAATGTGCTTTGCAGATTATTATTCATTATTATATATAAATATCTATTTGTATGTATTGGACTTTGTTGAACCCATTCAGACTTTCAGTGCCGTTTTGGCATAGTCGTAACTTTTACTTCCTACTTTTATTCAGAAATATTCTTTGTTCTCTTCTTCAATGCGGCCTTTTACAATGACGGATAGGCACATTCGTATCTTAAAGCTCAGCAAAGTCCAAGGATGTGCTTGAGACATCCTAACATCATAATTGAACCGTTTTCCGAGAAATATTTCAGTTGCTTTCGGCATAACCCTTGGTAGTGTACAAATGGACTAGACATAAATAGATTTCACCAATATTCTCTATATCTATGTACTCTAGAGATCTGTAGAAAGCACGCTATTGCAGGTTTTCCGGGAGGCATGTCTTGAGAGATATTTTTATCTCATGGACTAGGTCGTCACAAGCTTCCGTTCGTACCATTAATCAGAAAGTTGATGATTTTAGCATGGAAGGCCATGGAATATTTTTGCTAACATATGATAAAGGCATCCAATGCGATTTCAGAGCAGCAAAACTGGAAATATTATGATTAAGGCAATCTTTATGATATTAATACATATTGCTTCACATCAGCACATTTCAATCAGTATTTCATTCTTTGGGTATTTAAAACTGCAGAAACAAGCCCAATATGAGTCCTTTATTTTACGGGTGGTACCCTAAAAATCAGCCCAGGGCCCTTCCAGTAACCACTTTCCGTCGGAATTTTGATGTTTTTTCTCACGAGGGTTAAAATACATTGGAATAGTGTGATTTCAACCCAGTATGTTTTTAAGTGACTACAATATTGACTAAATTTTCTTTGCTGCCTTGTTTATAGAATGCCAAAGGCCGATGAACTGTGTCTTTGACGGCTGCAGTACATGTACGTCAGGCACTTAGAGAGTAGGTTTAACTGAATAGAGAATGACTTATATTGAATTTTCATAGACAATGAACAAGACAAGGAAATGACAGAACATTGACCGCTTAGGATTAACGGTTAACGTTTGGCCACAACATCTGTTATGTAGTAGTACCGGTAGTATGTCTATCTGAATTGTAACTGACACTGTTAACTGTTAACTGTTCCGAATTGTTTATGTTATTGTTGTGAGGGCTAGCCCTTTATAATAGCCTCCGGCTAGTTGGGCAGTCCTGGCTGCATACATATGTGTTATCAGCCTAATAAATCAAATCAAATCAACGGCAAGTTCCCTCTAGATTTTACCCTTTTATCTAAACTTTTAATTCCTTCTGGGCAAACTTCATGTGTAACCACACGCTTTGACTGCCTATCTGTACGGCTGGAGATAGGGCTATTCCTATTTCTAATGGTCTGTGCGCAAAGGGGTCTTCTTTTATCATCGAGTATTGAGCGACTGCACGTTCAAAGCCCACTCTTGCTGCGGAAATTCTTTAGCCCTTTGAGCAGCTTTGCTAATCAATCCTGCACACCTCTTAACGTCCACTATGATTAACTAGTAGATACTGGTGCTTCTGCACACGAGCTTCATGTACGCAACTACTGTAGAACGTTTCCGTATGTGGCATTGGAAGCCCTTTTCATTTTCTTTTGGCTATTTTAACTCTCTCAAGTGACGCCTACATTTATTTTTATCTTCTGTATAAATATCTATTAATATAATAATATAAATATAATTATCTTCTGTCTCCATGGACAAGGTTTCATTTTGGTATGTCTGTTTGCTTTCGTACGGTAGTTATTTTAACATACTGTTGAGACACTGACCGGAAGTTAGGTCAAAGGTCCAAGAAAGATAATAAAAGGTTATCTTGCTTTCTGAATTTTCTGCTATAGATAAGTTTGCCTGATGACTTTAGTGGAGCCAATTCAAAATAGTTGGGAAATTCAAAGTAGGAAATTGAAAAAAAAAGAAACTCTCGATATTTCTCGGAGGAGTAAGATCTTCGATTTCTTGTTATCTTCTGAGAGGCATTCTAGTCCTTTGAGACGTAAAAAGTGTCAATATTCCGATACCTTCGTCGATTTTATGATGTCAAGAGTCTCTGATGTTTTCCTGGGGTTTGTGAAGTCAGCCGTTTCTATTTCATTACGGGTCGTAAAAATGTTAGTATGCAGGCCAGTAGAGATGGTATCATTGACTGATGGATACCCTCATATGTAACCCCATAAATAACAAGTGATTGCATTGATGTGTGACCAAGGACTTTCTTTAAGCATGTATGCAAGGTATTGAACGCACAAACGCAAAAGAAAGTCTGAATTCATAGCCTTTAAACCGTTATGGTGAAAACTTAGTGTTCTAGATAGTCTTTCGGGCACAGATGGGTAAGGATGCGAGCAATGGCTAATGTTGCATTCTTATAGCTGCAATATCGAATATTAGGACGATACAAAATTTTCTATCTGGTCATTTTTTTTAAAAAGGAAGTTAAATCAACGCTAATCCATTGCAAATAGATGTAAAAATCAATCAAATATGAAAAGATTTTTTTAAATTGAAATTAAATAATTTTGGTGCAAAAATGTTGAATAGTGAGCGATAATGATTCACCAACGACCATCAGTAGTCAGGGATTCACCACTTCCCATCCATGATATATACATGTCCTAATTTTCAACTCCTCCAGTAGTCCATAAGGATCTAGGCTAGCAGATAAGATCAACCTTTTCCATCTCTTTTCTTATTTGTAACTAAGACCATATAAGCCGCTTTATCTACGTTAAAGCTGGATTGATCTCGCTCAGGCCTTAACGGTTTAGTTAATCGTGTGTGTGGCTCATACACTAGAATGCATATCATGGAGACAACGAATTCCAAACCGTGATCCAATTCCAAACCGTGGGTATTTCTAAACTGTATTTGCATAAGCACAACCATGTGTCACTGACTTTTTGTTTGGCAAATCAAGCAAGTATTTTTTTAAATCTGAAGTACAAGTAGATTGGAACTCGTTGCCACCAAGCATAGTTGAGGCATCATCACTAGAAAGCTTAAACAACTCCTGCAATTAAATGTGCAAAGATTGAGTGTAACAAGTCGTTCGGTGTGATATAGCTAGCTGCCGCCGTGCCTGCAAAACTGGTGTGTTACGCCGAAGGGCGGTTATACCGGCTATACAGACACAGATACTGATAAATAACCATTTTGAAAGCAAATAATGTCCACCAACAAACTATTGAGAATAACAGCCCATCAGATGTATAGGGTTAACTGGACTTGATATAAATAAATAAATAAGTAAATTGTACTTAATCATACTTGTTCCATTGGTATGAACATAACCTCCATGTAGCATGCTGTTGATCTTACCATAATTCCTCATTAATATCGGTCAAACTTTAATTGCCCGGTGAAACCTAAACTCTTATTAGATATAATTTTGGATGGTGCATTGTTGACCTCGACGTCAAGACTGTTCTTGTCAGCAATTCCTAAGCTGCCTTTGCAACTGACAGCGGTGCCTTTGAAGTTCAACCCACCGCACGTCTGATTCCCCAGCGGAATAGAGAAAAGCACAGCAGACGGTTTGGTAGATGCAGCAAACTGACATTGCCATGACAAAATCATAATGACAAACTAGTTTGATTTTTTGGCTCTCGGATTTTCCGGGAAAGAAGTGACAGGGAGGAAAAAATAATATAAAAAAAGTAAAAAAAAATATTAAAAATTAAACAATAAAAAATAAACACTAAAGCATATAAAACTAAAAACCGAATAAAAATAAGAACATAAAAGAGTAAAAAAATTAAAAATAAAAAAAAATTAAATAAAAATGAAAAACAAAGAAATAAAAAAGACCTAGGCATCCTATGATAACCCCAAATGCTATGATAGGAGCCATGTAGTTAACATACCAGGCTGTTGTTCAATTCAAACAATGAATTTCAAACTCTCAATCAAACCACAGCATTGATACATTGAAAAACTGGATACATGTAAAACAACTCTACTCTACTGTAAGAGAAGAGGCTTCATTCAACTGTTGTGCCCAAAATATGAGCACTTTGGAGTTGATCAGAGGCTATAATTTTCAAATCAGGAAAAAAGTGAAGCGGGCGAATCCGTGAACCAACAAATTTAATTGGCCTAATTATGTGAATGATATTGTCTCCACTTGGCTTATCATAGAAAGATAAATTCCCAGTGGTAAACATGTTGACATTGGCAAACCTACAGGCAATGTCAAATCTACAAAATGCATTTCAGTTAATTGTTATTGTATTCCAGGTAGTTAATATGGTAATTAGGTAACAATGAAGTAGAAGACCGTGACAACAATTCGGTTGATGGGTATGACTTTTATATCATCTTTATTTCTAAGCAACATCGTATACATATTTGCATGTAATAACATGCCTGATTGACTATGTACAATAAAAGTTAATTGCACACACAGACATGTACGCTTAGTGTTGATTTTACAATAACAGTTTGTTATACACAAACAAAGACGACCAGTACAAAATATATAATTTCTAGAATCTTGTTATACATATCTTTGTGGCCTGTTGAAGCAATGAGCTTTAAAGTGTTTTTGTTCTCCGTTTGTAAATAGTTTCATCTGATTGTTTAATGATTCAAAGTTATTTATTCACAACCGGTATTGTAAACAAGTGGCTGTTATAAAGAAGTGGCTGTCAATAAAGAACTTTGATTATATGAGTACGCCTCTGGGGCCTTCAAATCAGAATGCTACCCATGAGATACACATAAACAAAGGAAAATTAACACACAAGCCTGATAAATAAAACATTGCTTTGTCTTGTTTACAAGACCTCTTGAAAACAAGTGGCTGTTATAAACAAGTGGTTGTCAATAAAATTTGATTTAAACTTCTTTGTGTTCTAGCTTTTGGAATATATATGATATGTATGCTTCTATGTGTGCGCCTTTGGGGCCTTCAAATTACAATCTTATCCGTGGTCACAAATAAAGCAAAATCAAAACACAAAGCTGATAAATAAAACATTGTTTTGTCTTGTTTACAAGACCTATTGGAAACAAGTGCCTGTTATAAACAAGTTGTTGTCAATAAAGTACTTTGATTTAAACTTCTTTTTGTTCTAGCTTCTATGTATGCGCTTTTGGGGCCTTCAAATTACAATCGTATCCGTGGCACAAATGAAGCAAAATCAAAACACAAACCTGATCAATAAAACATTGCTTTCTCTTGTTTACGAGACCTCTTGTAAACAACTGGCTGTTATAAATAAGACGTTGTGAATGAAGAACTTAAGTGTTCTTTTTGTTCTAGTTTTGGGAATGAATATGGCCCGTATGCTCCTATGTGTACGTCTCTAGGGCATACAAATCAGAATGCTCCCCGTCAGACAGACATAAACAAAGGAAAATTAAAACACAGGCCTCATAAATAAAAATTACTTTCTCTTGTTTCACAAACATCTGTTCAAGTTTAAGGCTTAGGAAAAAAAATAGTGTTTCCTGTTTCCTGACCGACCCTAACCTTTTTTTTACTGGATCCCTGCAAGGGACATAATTCTTTTTAGCCTTTTCTAGCTCCATAATCTGACACCTGAGTAATGAAACATTCTACAATCGGTTTTCCAACATTGACATTGAAAATATAATTGTCCTCATGCAAGTTTTATTTTGTTAAACTGTATTGCATGAGTTGGCTCACTAGTAGAGATTGGCATAGTCTAAACAAAAAGAAAGAAAAAAATCCCTAATTTTTTCAGGACTGGAACAGGAAAACACAACATTTTTTCCCTAGGCCTAAGGTTGCTGCTCACCAGGTATTAATGCAAGCACCAAAGATGAATGTTACATCAGGGTTAATATTACATTAGTACGTGCCCATGGGAAAACATTCCAGAAAATATATGTACCCCTAATGCCATCTCCAACGTGTAGGGATTAGCACGTTTTCTATTACACAGACAATTGCTCGAAAATATAAAATCATTGTTCACTCTTCTCAGGCATCAATGTTGCAGATCTATCTGTTATACACTCTGTGGGTTGCTTATGAAGTGTAGATGATAAATATATATATATATATATATA
>NW_017803987.1:1176338-1187677 GCF_001625305.1 Branchiostoma belcheri
GAGAGAGAGAGAGGAAAACATATTGTTTTTGCTCTGTTTCTTCTTCTTCTTCAAACCAATAACCTGAAACAGACGTCTGTCACCATGGTAACTAGTGTTGGGTTACGTCATATTGCAATTTTATAGCATGTGGATTTAGAATCCTGTCTGACCACATATATGAATGTATTTGAGTGAGAATTAACAGTCTGAGAGCAGACCATATGCGAAGGCAAACATTATGTATTTGCTTGGCAAATGTTACCTTTCTAGTTATATTTATATCTTATAAAACGTTTGCTACAAACGTTTATGACTATCCCAGCAACGGAAATCCCTATCATCATTATAAGTTTGGAAAATGCTAGTACTGCATTAGCTAGAACATGATATATGTGGCCACTTTGCTACGTTAGAAACATACCAGATCGTTCCATAATGCCCAGAATAGTGTATTTATTTGTACATAAAAAACCCTCCCCAAGGCAAACCTTCTACGTTTGGTTCATTCTTGAATAAAACCAACATTATACGTGGATGTCTGCAGCAATATCTATGAGACAAGCTGCCATTATGTCTTTTACATGACTTACGGCAGATCTCAATATGTTCTAACGATTATACCTTTCTAAATCCTCTGGTGGTACTTTGTGTATGGGGAAGTTGGAAAGAACATTCAATGACAGATTGTGGTTGTACTTTGGGCCTATCTTGGCATTGATTATAATGCACAGGCGAACATAAATGTCAGATGTCTGCCGCATTTTCATCTGTAAAGTCTTTTTAGGGGGCTTTATAACGATATTTCTAGTCCCAGCTCTCGTCTGTGCAAATAAAACATTATTGGTTGGTGGCTTGTGTCGTGCTATGGCTAAATTGGGTACAATAGAGACCCTTGATGAATATAGGGAAAATACACCGAGTTATTCTGTGACATAAACTGGGACCATCATACTCCAGAACAAATGACAAAGCAATAATTCATATTCTTTCTTTGATGCCAAAGAAGCCAAAGAGAAGTGAAGACACCACTTAAATCCACTGCACTTAAAGATAAAAAAGGTCTTGACTCGTAGGCAATTATATATGTCCTTGTACTATGCTAATCTAAGAATATGTAAAGGGAATTGAAGAAGAAGAGTATAGCACGTGATCTGAATACTGTTTCGAAGTGTGGTTGTAGTTATATGTCACCAAAATTGAAACTTAAAAGCGCAACCAGCAATGACATTTTTTGCATCCTCCCAGGTATACAGAGCGTATGAAAGCATCGAGGTGTTTCATATATGTCCCTGAAGCATTGCCGACAGAAAGGGATCCGTCGATAACCAACCTGCCTCCCAGACTTTTATCGACAGATCTAACGGTAGGGCCAATATTTTCTAACCTTTCGGTCGGAGCAAAGTAAATATAGACGGCCAAATTTCCTGGGGGATTCGGCTTGACTTTGTATTGATATTTTAGGAAGTTCTTTATTGTAGTGATCATTGTTATCGTCCAGATGGAAAAGTGGTGACTCAATCAGTATCTGTGCCATTTTTGCTTGTCCGATGTCGTATGCACTTTCTCTGCGTAGATCCCCGTTTGTTATCGTCATGATTTTGGTTACCTCCGTGAAAATGTGAAAATGGAGGTATTTTTTGGGGTGTGCCTGCCTGTGTGTCTGTCTGTGTCTCTGGATAGAGTGTGGTAAGCATAAGTTATGAAGATCTGGATGGACTATGACGATATTTGATATTTTGAAAAGTCAAGGCTGATTTTGGTCCTCCTGGTGACCTTCTTTGGTTCTGCAGCAGAACTTTCGTATTTTTTGATTCTAGACATGTTTTTTGTTTGGTAGCGGCGAACTTGCTATGATTACCAAAACTTTTACACAAGACTCAGTTCAACGATATGAAAATTGGCAAGTCAGCGAGCAATACGTTCGCATTAAAACTAGCAAATCGTCGTAAAAGTGTAAAAGTGTCGGAAACACAGGCGTTAGTTTTACAAGCATCGTTAAGCACACCTATCATTTAGCTCAACGCCAAAACTTTACGGCGCTTGCCAACAAAAGCACCCATAAACTACCCGAGTCTCATTCTGGTTGGAGACAAGGGCAATCGTGCATGTAAAAGGAAGGTGACAAATAGTTATAAGTAGAATTCAATTGGAAGAAAGGCGCACTGAACTGCATTGTTTAGGGGTCATTCCGCTAGCTTTAATGCCTTCACTGAATTGTGTTTAACAAGCATGACGAAATGGTCACCAGAAGAGGTTGTTTATGACCAAACCAACGACCCAAATGATGTTAATTCTCTGAAAGGCCCTTTTTTGTTATGGGCCGTTTTAAAGGCACCCAGTGCAATTTCAAGGCGTCAAAAACAAGAAATATTCTGGATGAGGGAATATGTCAGATATTCTTATTCACTTCCATTTCATAATTGAAACGTTGTAGATAGACTCAAACCAGGAGTCCCTTTGTTTTTGGGGTACTGCCCATAGATAGCTATAACGAGCCTATTTTCCGCATACCACACAAATGTTTCCTTACAGATATCAGTATGCTAGGATTGAGTCAACATTCTACATTAAAAGAATGACCACAAAATTGACTGAAAAGGTAGATTTGCTGAAGGTAGAAATATTTGCAAGGAGAAAGGAATAAATGTTATCAAATCAAAGGTTATTTTTTGAGGGGGGAGGGTCAAAATTCACTCACAGAATCTCCCCTACAAAAATAAACAAACAAAAGCAAAAACTGTCATATTCTCATAGCACGTTCTGTTTCATCATTATTAATAGTTTACATAAAGCTGATCTGATACTAGACCAGCATTCGCAGAATGTGACCAGAATCTATACCACACAACCGGCAGTGAAAAAAAAGCAAAAAATATGTTTAGTCTCCGAACATGTGCATACTTAGCAAGTGAAAGATTAAAACAAAGCCCATGGTGATGCTTGAATCGATTGATGAATAGGAGATCGATGACATAGAAAGTCAGGCGTAAGCCAGACACTTGTATGAGGGCCTCAGACGTACCATTCACCTTTCAGAGCAACGCCTGAGTTACGACGTGCACTACACGTGTTGTTATTCGGGGTAACAACAAATCATCATTAACCAGAAACGTTTATAACCGTGGACTGGCTTTGGGATGCTTTTTACGACTGTTGTAATCCTGCCTTGTCAGATACCACGTGATGACAATATTTCACCATAGAGGCAGTAAACTCAGTACAGCTTAAAGTTTGTAAGTTGGAGAGGGTGTGTGCTAGTTACTGTACATGTGTATCTATCTGTTTTTATTTATTTACTCTCTTTCTAAATATATGCCCCCTCTCCCAGCTCCCTCTCCCTCCCTCTCTCTCTCCCTCTCTCTCCCTCTCCCTCCCTCTCTCTCTCCCTCTCCCTCCCTCTCTCTCCCTCTCCCCTCTATCTATATCTATCTATCTATCTATCTATCTATCTATCTATCTATCTATCTATCTATCTATCTATCTATCTATATATACATCTTTCTCTCTCTCTCTCTCTCTCTCTATATATATATAATATATATAATGTAAATCTAGTATATGATAGTAGACATTGGTGAAATAGGCAAAATAATTTGCCTTGCAAAGATGTTTTAAGCAACAGAAAGACTGTGGTACAGACAAGCCCATTGCCATTACATATAAGAGACGTGACCAAATGAATTTTAGGGCCGACTCAGGTCATGTTATCGGCAAAACGGTGTCAACAATGACCGGTCCTGACCTTTAACCCCGAGGTCACAGGAGGACATCTGTTCTATTGGACTAAAGGGCCGATGGGAAATAGAGAAACCCGGGGCACGAGAGGTCGGGACCAACGGCCTTTAAAATGTGGGACTTTTAAAACAGAACAAATATGGGCGTGTACCCTCAATTATTATCAATGCACAAGAGGACTATGTGTCGATTGCCCGATTCTGAAATATTCAGATTCTGAAATATTCAGCATTCTGAAATATTCCCTAAATTTTTGCGCCAAATTTGAAACGTTGTAATTGCAACAAATCTTGTATGGTTGCATTTCCAATTTTCAACATATCTATATGCAATTATCTAACACTTCTGACATTTTTAGGCTAAAACAGCCCACATGAGAATGACCCAGGTTTCTTGTAAACAAACATGACTGACAGCTAGCTGTGTTTCCTGCTTTTAAACACAATCGTAAGGCACATTCTCTTCACCTACTCATTTGCCATGGAGTAGGGTTGATTCAACTTAGGCCACACCGACTTAATTTTATGGATGCCATCCGCGCGCGCATTGATTTTTATTTCCGACTGTCCTACAAAAAAATCACGTCCTCCGAGGCTCTGGCCTGGCTCTAGGCCCGGGTAGTCCATGGTAGTTAGCGACAGTACGGAGCCGGTGGTAACTCTGGAGGATGGCACCCAGGCTGCCAAAGCTCCAGGACTCAAGAACAGTGCTGATTCATAAATTCAGCATCGAGCCAGCATGTGCCGGCTTGTCGTATATGTACTCCCGCAAATTCACAATACCAGCTTTGTATTCCTGTGGATTAGTAGCATTTTTATTTTTGGCCGGAATTTTTTTTTACTCGCCCGCGCGCACTAGTTCGGGGGTCTTCAGAGGATGTCATCCATAAAATTAAGGCGGTGTGGCCTTACTTGACAAAATGACCAGAAAAGTGACTTTTTGTATCTTCGTAATGTTGCATAATGCAGCTTTAAGATAAAAATCAATTGATGAATGTCTGTATTAGTTATAACCAATGCATCAACAGGACACTCCATGATCCACTTAATGCTTTCTAATGGGTTTCGCCGGATGCTCAAAGCGCGGGTAACCTACTTCACGACACTTGCTGTTGTTGAAACAAATTAGCACACAGAATGTGGAGCACCTGCTAAATCCCTCTATTCCAATCCCTTTATCAAGTTGTATCCTGTAGAGAAGACCAGTGTTTTAAGTGCTTGGAAGTGATGGATGTCCAGATTACCAGTCATTAATACTGTAATAGCATTTATTTCTTCTAACTGTGCTGGTAGGGCGCGGTTGTATTTCTAGTGGGACGTACGTCGTACGAATTTTATGTCGTGCGACTCCCAAGTAGGCTTCGACTGAACCAAGGTACTGCCGAGAATGCTTTAAGGGTAGCATTTTCAGTGGCAATGCTTTAAGACAGCATTTTTTTTGTGGCAATGCCTTAAGACAGCATTTTCTGTGGCTGTGCGTAAGACAGCATTTTCGAATTTGTGAGGCAATGCTTTTATAGACAGCATATATATTTTCTGCGGTAATGCTTTTAGACAGCATTTTTTTGTGGCAATGCTTTTAGACAACATTTTCTGTGCCAGTGCTTTATGATAGCATTTTTTGCGGCAAGACAGCTATCGTTTGTCTAAGTCTATCTCTCTATCTATATATCTATCTTTCCATCTATCTATATCTATCTACCTATCTATCTCTATCTCTCTATCTTTCTATCTTTCTATCGATCTCTCTATCTATCTATCCATCTATCTATCTATCTATCTATCTATCTATCTATCTGTCTATCTATCTATCTATCTATCGCTCTTTCCTCTGTCGTGTTCTATTGTTTATTGGACACACAGTTGTTTCGCCATAGGTACGGAATGGTCCCACTGGAGTTCTATTTCCGCCATTAACAACCAATAGTCGTTCTGTACTTTGTCTTTTTAGATCAATTTGACAATTTTGCCATTCAAGGTCTCCCGCCCAATTACAGCATACTGCTAGTGCCTACCAATTATAAAGCCCAAGGGCAAAGGCAATTGCTCTCTTATCAAAGACCAACTTGTAGGAAAATTATTCCTCTCGATTGGGCACTTTGGGGCCATGTAAAATTAATCATTTTGTGAATGCAGGCGATACATAAATGGCTATAGCTTAATTGAGGAAGTCTTTTGCTTTCTTAAGTGCTATTTTGTTTATAGATTTTCTATATCTTAAGCGCAAGCGGTGCGGTTGTCGTAGTTCGTGGTACGATTTTGATGTCGTGACATTTCCAAGCAGCCTGTTACAGATCCAACCACAGATAAAAATCTAAGACCTTTTCGGCTGAATTTTGTACGACGCCCGTATAGAATACTGTCAGTTTGTCATGAAAATTGATCTGTTGGTAGTAATCATAGTCAAATGTTGAATTTTATTCTCCAGCCATCACTTAACAGAGACGGTGGACGATATAAACTTCCTTGCCCTTTTGATCAATTGCTGACGTTACGTAACCGTAAAGTCTCGTGTGAATAAGGTCACGTGTCTGTAACTCTCGCGAGATTACGTTTTGAAATGTTTTTCCATCCCAAAACCCTTTAAGCGTTACCAGTCTAAAGTGAACCAAAAAAAAAGAAAAATCGGAAAAAATGTTGTCCAAAATTAGGTAATTGTGTAGTCAACCCCTGGTGGTAATTACAGCAAGATAGTAGGTAATATATGAAGCAAAATATGATAAAAGAAAGGAGTTGGACAATGATCCATTAGGCTTTTAACATCTTTCCCCCCACCAATGATTATGGACTTAAGTATAGTTTTCAGGCTCAAAGGCCCATAGGACGATCGAAGCATGATGAGTACTTTGTACATATTATATAGTATAGATTGATCACTTTTGAAAGCGATCCCTATTTTGGACATTAGTCAACGGCATAGATGCTCAAAAGCGTTGGAGGCAACTGAAAGCTCAAGGATTACAAACAATCTATAACTGATTCAAATTATATCGAGCGAGTTTTGTATATAACTACTGCTACTTCGCATAATGCGATTAGATCTTAACAGTTTTATTACAGTTTTACTACGAAAATCAGCCTTGCAGCATGAGGTACATTTACAACAAGCTAAATTGCACCAAGGGCATAACATAGTATGTGGAAAAACGTCAACTTACATACAGAAAAAAAAACTAAAGCATCGCAATACACAATGCCTAACTATGGGCGCAAAGTAACAAGGACGTCCTCAAACACTATTAATGGGCAAAGGTCACTATTGCTCGCCTGCCCAGAAGGCCCAGTCTGAGACCCCTTTAGTGAGTGCAGCCAAACCAACTGAAAATAGCCTTTTTCTTGGTATGTGTGGATAAATGCTGGCATTTTCCAGCTCGAGGGGTATTTGTTTTTCTATGTTGTTGAAAAACTTGCTCATAGACTTGTTTTAGCTGCCTGGTAGAGCTCTAAAAGCAATGCCATTGTTTTGTTTTTTTGTGGTGTACAGGGGGGTCTGAGGTCATGATCTCAGTGTTTCCATGGATCGTACTTATTTTCGCTGGTCAAAATGTGAAACGTTTGGACTAAAAGGTCAATTTGGAAGTTGGACTACCCTGTCAATATGAGTTTGCAATAGTTGAACACTCAAGTAGGTGATTTTTGACAGCTCAGTTCTAGTATGTTTACAATATATTCCAATGGGGGCTGGAAATAGTGTCCTGTCCCCTACTGGATAGAGTTTTGTACAGGCATATGGCCGGATGGAGAAAATAGCGTTTGAATCTTTGTGTACGGTGAGTGTGAGTCCTTGAATTTTCAACTTTTCTTTGTCGTCATTGCTATTCAAATACCAATACTGCTCTAATTGGTTTGCTCTGCCGTTATAAACTGTAAATCATTCAAGATAAATTACGTTACCAAATGTATATTATAACACTATGAAAAATTGCTAAGATCGCACAACAATACTTAGTGAGCAATTTACGTAAATGACCACCTTTGATGATGGATTTACAGATACTGGCATTAGTTGCCTGATTGGTGAAGACCTCTTTAAAGTTAATTCCCCACAAAGAGCAGCACGATAATAGTCTTTACCAGATTTAAGTGTGTTTAGGGACTCGTAAAGGCTGATTGATGTTTGTAAGCACCGCTCTCCTGTGGCTAAAACTGATGAGATAAAGAGCATACTTTAAATCCTCTGTTTGAGGTAAATCTCATTTGTGTTAAGATTCTATATAAAATCCATTTTTTGAACTGCTATATATGAAACTGAATAATTCATATCAGTTCAATTCATAATTCGAAGGTAGAGAAGTAGAGTAAGAAGAGATATATTTATCTCCATTTTACATTTTTTATCAAAAACGTACGTATAGCCATATTTGCTCGTGCTTTTACACTTACAACTAGTAATATATAATTATAATAGGACCGTACAAACATAAACCGTAGCGTTTTTTTTATTCAACATATATGAAACAAAGACAGATTGGCGCAGCACTCAAGTAACACTACTTATATTAACTGCGCCACTTAACATATAAATATATCTACACAAACAAAGGACAAACAAAATAACATTAACAACAATGATGACCATGGCATAGATGATGAAAACGACTGGTGTGCACCAACTCCCCCACCCCCAAGTACGAATTAAAAACCGTAGCGTTGGGTGGCGTAGTGGTAGAGCGTTCGACTATGGAACGGCGAGACCCGGGTTCGATCCCGGGACAAGTCTGGACATGCGCCCCGACGGTGTGCCATTGGGAAAGCACTTTACACGACTTTCCTCACTCCACCATGGTGTGAATGGGTACCTAACTTCGTTTGGGGAAAGTCGTATTGAGGTTATGTTGTGGCAGCCACATAGACCCTTGCAACAGTTCCACAAAAATGTATGGAGCAAATATGTTATATGTATCATGTGTATATTATGTGATTTTAAACTCTACATCCATTCAGTGCTATAAAAGGCTGCGATTGCACGGGTAATGTTTGACCAATAAACCATCTTTTATTATTTCTTATTATAAATGTATGTAGAAATACATGAAATATATTACGATGGAGGTTAGACATCCAGGTAATACCATACTCCAAAAGGCAATTACTCAACTTTCCAAAATCATATCCAGTTGCTTGAGTAACTGCTTATTGTTAAATAACAGTAAAAATTAACAGTGAAAATTCTTCAGTGACTGTATTTTGTAAGGTAAATTCACGTGCCTCCAAATTTTCGGTGTCGACTGTACACCTTGTTCACGGAGTCACCGATTGAAGAATTTTCTACTAACTGTTAATTCTACGCGACTGATGAACCACTTCAAAAATATTGTTACTTAAGATATGGACATCGTCATATTCACTCTGCGAGGTTTGATGACTGTTTGAAAAAAAAACGGTGGACGACATAGCATCGTGAAACGTGGTGCTTTATATCCGTAGACAGTCTGGCCACCCACTGCAGCATGATGATTTACTATCTTACACAACGGACAATTTGTCAAAAATGACCTAGTTTCATAGAATATAAATCAACACGCCAATCAGATATGCGTTTACTTCACATCAAAACTGGTAACCTAGATAAGAACTAACCGAAAAAAACTCCGTAGTACTGATTTCAAGTGCAATTTATGTTATTTTATTTTATTTTTTATTTTATTTTTTTTTTTTCACATGGATTTTTGAGCATTAGATAGGAAGCACTTGTTGTGCTTATGTGAATCCGTGGCTCATAAAACATAATACAAATGTAAACATGAAGATGACATAAAATATAACATAAACATAAAAATGAAAGTGGCTGGCGCACCAATACCTATAGCGTTAATGAGATTGGTCAAATCTTCCGGAGTGAAGAATATAGTTGAACACAATATCAAAGATACGGCAGTTAGTAGAGTATGGGAGGGAGGGGCTACCTGTAAGAAGTAAAGTGCATAATGTGGCATCATTTGCGTTGAGTGGGTGGGAAGGGAGTATGTTTTCAAGATGAAGGCAAGATATGGATAACAACATTTTGGTCCTTTCAGTATTGTAAAATTTGCAGTGCAATAAATAGTGATCTGTTGTCTCATTATGCAATTTACAGGACTACGTGCAGGAGATTATAAAAAACTTTTTTTAAAGAAAATCAATCACGTTAATGTACGTGAATTATAACTGTCGCAATAAACGCGTGCCTGTAATTTCTGGTCTGAAATACAACTTTTATTTTTGTTGGATGAGAGCCAGTTTGTGTAGGTGGGGCATGAGTCATTTTGATTTCATAGCGTCGTTCAGAAAATTAACGTAATTTACGTCATCCATCACAAGAGTGAAGGAAAGAAGAGAGATAAAGACAAAATGATGATGATAGTGGCTGAGAGTGAGGGAGTGAAGTAGGTAGCTAGTTAAAGGGTATTATGTAACATTTTTGCACCAAAAATATTGAAATCATTGATTAAACTAGAAAGCTAACATTTGCGAAGCAAATGCATAATGTTTACATTTGCATATGGTCTGTTCTGTTAATTCTTACTCAAACACACACACACGAACACACACACACACACACACACACACACACACACACACATATATATATATATATATATTGTGACAGGAGTCTAAATCCCCCTGTTATAAAATTAGTTACAATGGTGACAGACCTCTGGTTCAGGTCATTGACCTTATTTGTTTGGAGAAGGAGGAGGATGAAGAAACTTTCGGTAAACATAATAATTCTGTATGTGATTTTAAGTTACTTCTACTTTTCAACATATTTGCACAATATTTCACATTTCTAACATTTATGCTGGGCAACAAAGCAGCTCACACGAGGCGCTCTCATTTTGTGTCACCACCACAAAATACCAGAATGTAAACAAACATGGCTGACAGCTGTGTTTCCAGCTTTGAACACACTCCCAAGGTGTAAACACTGTAATATTTTGGCATCTGCACATCCTGAATGACATTTATTTGCGATATAGGGTTGACCCAACTTACTTTGTAAAGAAAATGACCAGAAAATTGACTTTTTGTATCACCCTAATGTTACATAATGCACCTGTAAGTCAGTAATTCACTATTTAATTAAATTAAAACTAAACTGTCTAAAAGCAATGTCAGCGCATGCCGTCATTGTATTGCCTGCTGAGTTGGGCTTGTTTACCTGCCTTAGCTCCCCATTATCTTTCATTTGCACACAGCATGCATCGTTTGAAGCATGTATTTGTACACGAACAATGTCTGGAATTTAATGGAAACGAAGAGATGCAAAAAGCATGAAAGATATGGAAGAAGGTGAGTGAATAAAGATGAGGAGAAGGTGGTTTTGATAAATTCTGATAATCAAAACTTTGACACGTGTAACTGGAGAAGTACATTGAATCTTCTGAGCCTCTATTGTGATGCAAATGCATGCTTTTAGGCACACGTAGTAAGTGCATCAGTTAGTGGATAATGTGATATGTAATTGAACACGGAATTATGGATAATTGAGGTCCATAGAAATGAATTATGGCTGATATTACTGCTCTAATAATGAAATTCATATCTAACTAGAAAGGTAACATTTGCAAAGCGAACACATATGGTCTGCTATGTTAATTCTTACTCATATCTATCTATATCTTTCTATCTCTCTCTCTCTCT
>NW_017803987.1:1187697-1205682 GCF_001625305.1 Branchiostoma belcheri
TATTCTTCTTCTCTCTCTCTCTCTCTCTCTCTCTCTCTCTCTCTCTCTCTATATATATATATATATATATATATATATATATATAATATATGGTTAGACATGAATCTAAATCCCTCCTGATATAAGATTGCAACATGAACACTGCTTATCATGGTGAGAGACGTCTGGTTTAGGTCATTGACCTTATTGGTTGAAGAAGAAGAAGAATAGGAAACAGATGATGGTTTGATCTCGCTTATGGAATGGCGTATACAGAAATATGTAGGCAGATATGGGAGTTGGACACGACAACAACATAATGAATGTGACGTTCTGTATACCAGATAGGGGGAAACTTTGTCTTAGTAGTAATAGTTTGTAACAGTGTATCTCTGTCTTTTCTATAAGTGGGACATGTCAGATTCCTTATCACTGGAATGTTGTAAACAATTCTGACATAATGCGGTCAGATAAATTGCATGCTTCATTAAGAATGGTTGGCAGAAATCTCATTAAAAATCCTCTGGGATATGTATGAATTAATGTAGTACCACCGAGGTGTTGTTGTTTTGACGCCGTTGCAAATTATTTTGGAACGAGACCAGAAATGTTTGGGGCAAAGAGTATTGGGCCTTCAGCTTATATGGTGATGTGGAATACAATGTGGCAAGCGTTAATTCGGGGATGTGTATGAATTAATATATTACCACAGCGGTGGTTTTGTTTTGATGCCATTGCAGATTATTTTGGAAAGAGACCAAAAATATTGAGCGGAAAGTATTGGCCCTTTAGCTTATATGTAATATGGAATACAATGTAGCAAGCGTTACATGCAGTTACATGTATTTCTTAGATATGTTTTAAAACTTCAAAAAGAATGCTGAAGTGTGGTGTAGATTGTAGATTTATTTGAATTGTTAAATAACTAAATACATTTGTAACTAAATAGCTAGCGTGTTACGCCGAAGGGCGGTTATACCGGCTATACATATATGGACACAGATAACTTGATGAGAGACCTTTATGTACTGTATGCATACTAAGCTCGGTCTCCCTTGCACTTTTATAACTCATTTATACTTACTCGTTTATGAAATTAAAATTAAAATTAAAATTAAAATTAAAATTAAGATTAAAATTAAAATTAAAATTAAAATTAAAATTAAAATTAAAATTAAAATTAAAATTAAAATTAAAATTAAAATTAAAATTAAAATTAAAATTAAAATTAAAATTGTCTGAAATACGCTGCCCGCGGAGATCATAAATCGCTTCTTACCTCACCCCACCTATACCTTATTAGGTAAACCGTAAAGCTGACAGGATGATCCACATTAAGCCATTAATCTCACCACAGTTATCTTCACCCTCAGGAGAAACTTTTCCATAATCACATCAAACAGGAAAACACCGCAGGCAAACGTCATTAATCGACAGTTGACGGCGGCGGAAAAGTCTTGCGAAAGTTTTCATAAGCTCACCGCAGGAGAACGTATTAGAGACTGCAGTAAAATTACTAACCCTCGCCGTAGGAGATTGATTCCCTTTGCTTGTAATCACCTCTTTGCCTCCCCTCTGGTATTTTATTGCTTGTCTTTTATAAGCCATGTTGTTGCCACATTGTGCCATGTCAGGATAACGTCCACATAACATTTCAATGCGAACCATCATCATTTATGTTAATTAAATTATAATTTTATTTCGTAATAAAGCCACTAATTTGACGACGGATTTTTAAATTTCATTTTGTATTTATATACGTATGTTACTGGACAATGTATTTTTGTTATTTCTGCATCATGATTTAATTTCTTGTTAATGTAATTAAGTAAACCACGCATTTGTATATTAATATAATATTTGTTTTATATCAGTTTTCTACTGCAATGTATTGTATTGTTCTTCACGGACTCCGTGAAGATCCAGTTCACGATTTTGTATTACCAATGAAGATTCTAAGCGCAAACAAACAAACAAACAAACAAACAAACAGAAACAAGAAATATGGCTGATATTGACATTTCTTTCCATTTCCCAGCACTTTTTCGTCATCATGTCATACTTGAAACGTTTAAAAACAAGCTACGCGAGGAGTTCCTTTATTTTTGGTACGAACAAAGAAATAGATAGCTTATGATACGAAACAAGCAAACGTTTTCCATCAGCGCATTTTTGTCTCACAGATACGAGCATGCTACGGACTAGGGTTGATTTGGTTTACTACTACATTTAGATAAAGACGAAAAACTTGATTTTGAAAATCCAGTTTTACTGCCCTGAATTAACTTGGCTGCTTTTATCCCATTGGTTGGTTGGTTAGTTTTCCTTTGATGCCCACGATCTGTATAGTAGGCATACTCCTTTTTACCCGAGCGAATGGAAGAAAGTCGTGTAAAGTGCTAGAGCACAAGGTTGGTGATTTGGTAGGATTTCAACCCAGTGTCAAGCCATATAGTGTGTAAGATTGTAAATACCTAAATCTGTATGTAAACAAACATCAGAATTCAGCCATGTATGTCAAGTCTGCGAGATATGTTGTTGATATGTGGATACAAATAAACCAATAAATAATATACATGGTCATGTTAAACATATGACTACGACACTACTTGGGGTTTTCTAATTTACCTGAAACAAGGGGTGCAAGGGAGTGGTTTATCCGTGATGTGGGACACTAAAACTAACCTAACCCCAATCGTAAGTCTAGCCCTAGCCCTGAACAATGATCCCAACTCTACCCCTAAGCCTAAGCCTAAACCTAATTCTACTACCAACCCTAACCCTAACCCTAACCCTAACCCTAACCCTAACCCTAACCCTAACCCTAACCCTAACCCTAACCCTAACCCTAACCCTAACCCTAGCCCTTCAACACCTGGCCTCTCACGTATGTGGCAGTTCATGATCAAGATTTGGCTCAAAGCCGGGACCTCTTGGTTCTGAGCCGAACGCTCTGTCGTTACGCCACACAACCTGTGGGCCACAGCCCACAGTGTGAACACGATGTACCCCGTGGAGACACCAGAGTCGTGATCAAGACTCTGTCGGTTGTATGATATTGATGCCTGGGGGATTTGGCAACTTGTCAGGACCTAGGAGTGATGACTCCCATCTGGTTAGCTGCATTAACTTCATATGCCGCCTCTGACACCTTTTCTGTTTAGTCAAATCTTCTTTAGAACCAAAATAGCACTTGGAATTGGTCGGGGACACTTATTCGGCGTTTCTTACATGTCAGAGACACGTTTTAGAGTGAATAAAAGCGTTTTCCCGAGCTTATCCCATGAAGAAAAATGCTGCCGTACATTATGCATGGTAGGACGGTTAATTTCGCCCCAAAGGCATGTTTTAAACCTTCAAATGCGCTATTCTGGCTAACTGTACAAAAATAACATTTTAATCAGTTGTCATTCATTCTATTCAAAGACAAGACACCATTGACACCAGTGTTCTTCCGAGAAACATTGTATCTTCGTGACAACATACAGTTACAAGTTACTAATGTCTTTGCTTACAAATAACGTTTTATTTCTTGAGCCGTGGTGCCAGGTGCTGAGCCAGCTGCCACGTTTGCCGTAACGCCATTGGACAATATTTGATCGGATTAACTGGCAGCAAAAATTAAGAACTGAAGCGATGATTTGCAAGATTCGATATTTCCCCACACCATAAGAGTTCTTTTTTTGGTTCAAACGCCTTTGTTCATTTGAATATACCTGTCACACTTAACTATTTTGTGGTATTACAGTGCTATTAGCATCATATAGTTTTAAACCTAATAAGTATCTTAGTCACAAAAAACGTAGCCCAGAATAGCTTTTCATGATGTTGGAAAATCAAATGTATTAACAAATTGTCTAACTCTAATACCTCTGTTCGAGTGTAACGCAAAAATATCTAAAAAGGCACGTCTACATTCCCCACAATTAATGAACGTAATGGTCCGTACTCAATTATCAATTCCCAGGATAACTTGTACATCATTAGGATAGTCACGATTTTAATATGGTACTATCTAATGTCACATGAAGGAACCTGCTTAATTGCTGTTGCTAGAAGTCTTACATTAATTACGATTCCCATAGACATTACATGTTAACACACCGCCATATGTCAATGTTTACCTGACTGAAAGCTACGAAACTCTTGATTCAGAAGAATAAAGAAGAATTGTTTATTGAAACGAAAATATAGGGCAACCTCAGCGCTAAATTACGCAATTTCTTACAGCAGAATTAGAAATCAACCAATTACATAACTATATAAAGCTGCATAGAATACGAAATTTGAATTATTAAGAGCATACTATATCATGTTGCAATTTTATAGCAGGAGGGATTTAGACTCCTGTCACCATATATATGGATGTGTTTGAGTAAGAGTTAACAGAGTAGACCATATGCGAAGGTAAACATTATCCATTTACTTTGCAAATGTTACCTTTCTAGTTTAGATTACTTTCTGAATCACTTTCTGCATGTGATTCTACAAGGAAGAGTCGTGCTGTCTTGTCTCTTTGAATGCCATCTCCTGTTTACGCCACTCCAGTGTCTTAAGAAATGAAAGCCAGTATTATGTCTCAGTGGTTCCGCCCGGGGTGCTGATTTCTCAGTTATTGTGTCGTAGGTAATTTGATACCCAAATCTTCAGGACAGCACAAAGAAGTCTCGAATGTCTTTCTTCGCGACTCATGTGGTCGTATAATAGAGTTCTGTGTCTTCTCTTCGTGACATCCATATCCCAGAAAAGACTATATTTATGTCAGTATGGATAGTCTTGTGCCAAAATGCTGCTTTATTCCGGTGCGTTACACATGCGGACATATATCCCTATCTATTTTACAGAGCGTAACTTGAAACGTACTCCCTTTGAATTATGTATACAAAGACATAACAAAAACTCTCCGGCCTGTTTTTCTATTTCTGTTTCACTCACAAAACACGCGTAGCATCAATAGCAGCCCGTGCTCTCTCTCTCTAACTTTAATATCGTCACGTAGTGGATATTACTAGGCAGTAGAACAGAAGCCGGATGCAGGCGAAGCGTCCCTAGGCGGTCTGTCGGCTTAATTTGGCTGCCGTATGGATTGGACCCCGTTGCCCCACAGCTGTGCCACGAGAGTCCATGAGCCAGGGGAACTGAGTATTGAGTATAGCCGGGTGGACTAGATGCAAATTGTGCCAACACTTTGGCTTAGCTCAGCCGCCGGAGCCTCTGACAGGTGTCCAGGTGGTACTACCAGGCTCGCAAGCTGTTTTTATTACAACGTGGAGAAAGCTTTGTTTGGTAAATCCACCATGCACATGCGGTAACCCACAGTTACGTACCTGAAGGCAAGTATATGGATCTATTTTAGCCTTGTGTGATCCGCTTAATTCTATTCAGTTGAAGATGTAGATATATTTATCAATCATGACGCAGATGTTTCGCGATGTAGCGAGGTACTACTTATGCATTTTGTTTGCTTCGCATAACCGGTAAACCGCCTTTAGGTCTAACACATAATTTTGGTACATATAAGTACAAGCTGTGTAAGACCGGACTGTAAGGTTTTAACCACTCACACCGGGAAGGTCCCCTACGTTATACTCTTTTCGATAAGTGCAGTGAGTTCTTTAACATTCCCGGAGTGTGGCTCTCCCAAACACGTGACATCTATTTAACGTCCTATCCGAGGGACGCCCCTAACCGAAGCTAGGTACTCATTTCCACCTGAGTGTAGTGAGGAAAGTCGTGTAAAAAGTGCTTTTCAAAAGGGCATAAGATCGGCGACATGGTAGGATTCGAACCCGAGACCTCTTGGTTCTGAGCCGAACACTCTACTGTTTACGCCACACGACCCCAGTGTGGACCTGTTACTGTTGCAGTAATTGTGACAAAAGCGCTACAGATGTCGATCCTTGTTTGATCAATGTGCGGCTTAGCACATTGGAGTTCCTTTAGTCCAGTTAATTGGAAAACCATTAAGTCCAACCAGAAGTGGGATAAACGATATAACTCCTGTCAAATATATGATGACAAGCGTGGTTCTAAAATCCCCCAAAGGAAGCGAATAATTATGTGTATAGAGGACAAGCATATTCTGCTAACATTTTTCACTGTGCTTTTACTGACTGTTGTATTTGAGGTCGTGTGGCGTAACGATATATTGTTCGGCCCAGAACCCAGCGGTCCTCGCTTCGAATCCTGTAATGTCACTAAACTTTGGACGACTTCCAGGCCTCGAAATTAACTTTTATTCCTATTGTCCCAGCACTGTCCCAAAAATAAATTTCAATTGTCCCGAAGTGAGAATGAAGTGTCCGAACCTGTTTTTCTAAGTATTGTATGACTTCAACTTGAAGTCAACTTTATTTTGCTGATGTTCACTACCAGGTGCACTATAATTCCACAGTAGACAGGAATTTCGGGGGGGGGGGCTTTTCCGGATCCAAAAGCCGGGACGTGCACCTGATAAACAAAAAGAAGGGCTGACATTCTGATGTTGATTATTTTTCTATTGTCCCAAAAATGTCCCAAAGTGTCTTTTTGGTTGTCCCAGCATAAATTTTAGTGGCCAGTGACCACCTTTAATTTCGAGCCCTGGACGTCTATTACTCCACCTAGGCGTAAATATTTACGTAGGTCGGAGAGGTACTTGTAAAAAGGTGGAAGGCAGTGGAGGGAGAGGGATGGGCTTTGCCTTCAAATACCATGCCCAAGAAACAGTGGATAACAACCTACTCCCATACGGCCCCAAAAAGGCTATGGGGCTGCCCTCACTTACCTTTCCCTTTTACTGACTAAGACATTGCGATCAAGTGTGCCCATACAATAATTATAGGGGGCATTGATTGAAGACTTTTGTCTGACTTTTAGATGATTTGGCAACTATATGAAAGAGCTATAATCTCTCTTGACCTGCCAGAACCATACTCAGTTCACACTGCCAACAATGGAAATTGAAAACATCTGCGCAGACAAATACCTTTATTGACATTTAATATGATTTATCAGTGCTGAGGGGGCTGGGGAGTCCAATCCTTACACAATTCAAAGAACTATGTACATAGTCATAGATTCGTCAACGATGTAAGATATATCACAAACAGGAGACAAGACAAGGCCGTGCAGCGTTCGTTTTTTGGAGTGTGTGTGTGAGTACGAGTGTGTATGCATGGTACTTACCTCTTTCTCTACTTATCACTCAGTATTTGAGAAACTGTATGGGAGCTTAACACACACCACTACCAGTAGACAGAACTCACCACCGATAAGAATACAAGCCAGTCTACCATGTAACAAGACAGGCGCACAACTAATCCACGAATGCCCCTGTTTGTCGTACGAAGGTTGTACGACAAATGTAAGCACGCACTTATACAGGGTGATTATTGTCTAGCAAACTTTCCATGCCTCAAGAGACCTGTGAATTATGCTGCTTAGAGGAAAATTTAACATCTTCCTCTTTCCAAAGCAGCTCAGTTTCAATGACATTTGATTACATAAGGGTGCACGAAATGTGATGTTACCTAAAATTAGAGTGCCTTTGGTGTAGAAAATTGGTAGCCACAGAAAATTGTGTACAGAGCAGAGATGTCCTCTGAGAAAATGTCACATAAATGTCAGTGGAAAATACTGACAAGGAAGTGCGGTGTATTTGTGATATATGCTTGTTACTACGCAGTACATTTTGCAGTGCATTTCACAATGACTTTCCATTTTACCTGCAGCCACTTTCGCTAAATTACATTTCACATTTGGAATGAAGATATATCTCATGTTTACACTGCACCGATAGTTTTCTGTAATTCTCAGAGACGTAGCAATACATGCAATTTATTGAATTTGGTGTGTTGAATATCTACATGTTTTATTGACGCACCATGAATGGAATATGCAATAACGAAGTTCATACAATAAAGTGGATGATGTGCCTTTTGATAGTTTCATCTGACGTAAACAACATTAGAAAAATGTACTGAGTGGCAATATTGATAAAGGTTTGCTTAAGCATAAGTGCTTGCAACAGCAATGAGGAAATCAAATTCCCAATGATTTAGTCTCGTGCGTAATCGAATTGACGATACCATGCTCTTTTCGCATCGTTCACAAAGAGCAGTCGTTTCATGTCTATTTTTATTTCTATTTATTCTTTAATTCAGGCACCTTGCCCCATATGCATACATACAAAAACAGATTAACAAGAGATTGAAACATGCCAACATACACAACGAAAATCCTAAACAATACCTGAAAATAAAACCCCTTTTTAAAATCAGGTTGACGTAATGTCTCCAAAAGGTGCTAACTATGATATCTACCAACCCTTTTGGAGTAAACCCGAAAAAAAGCGTAGAGGCATTCCGGGAAAAAGTGTGGAGAGATTCCCGGAAAAGTGTGGAGAGATTCCCGGAAAAATTTTTTAGGGATTTTTGGAAAAAGGGTGGAGAGATTCTCGAAAAAATTGAAGTGATTTTTGGAAAAGGTGTGGAGAGATTCCCTGAAAAATTTGGAGGGATTTCCGTTAAAAAAGTGTACAGGCATTCCCGGAAAATTCCCGGAACAGTACTGCAAGTGAAGCAACTTTCATAAGTTTAACATTGGTAGGATATATGCTTCAGGAATGAACCTGACAGGAATGAACCTGACATTTCGAATTATAATAAAACAGCATACCAGAACGGTTAGGAAAAAAACTATGTCCTTCAGGTAAACTGATTTTCGATTACAGTTCCAACGTTTCAATTATCGGGCCCGCGCCGTGCAAGCATGGAAGACGAAGGTGGCGTGCAAGTTTTGCTGATAGCGCGATTCCTAAAGGCTGAAAGGTTGCAATAAGTCAACATCTGATACGGTTTATCTGCAAGACAAATGGAGTCCGTCAGGAAGAAGGCCAGAGGTCGGGAGGGAGAGGGTGGCGCCCGGGAGGGCCCGAGGGCTGTGTCGCGTCTTTCTCCGGAGTTTTACCCAGGCCCGGGGAAATCATTATGCTACCTGGGAGTTCTCGCGGTTTGGCATATTCAAACCATCGGTTTTCTATCCGGGCAGGCATAATCTGATTATCTGTTTGACGGTAGCATTCCGGATGTATGCTTCAGGGGTGCCGAGAATTCATACGGAATTTACGGCATTCATACGAATTTTACGGAATTCATACGAATTGTACGAAATAACATAAGATCCATTACAAGGAAACATACGAATTTAACAAGTCACCAAATTAGTAAGGATGGCTCGTTTTCAAGTAATGGATCGTATGTATTTTTCTGTAAAATTTGTATGAATTCCGTAAAATCCGAATTAATTCTTGTGTATGAAAAATAGGAGGTTAACGCAGTATGCTTCGGACGTGTGAATCCAGAAGGTAAATGAACGTACTAGAGGAAAGAGGACGGGTTCAGAAAGTGAGATTTGAATGAAAAGTCGTAAACAAAGAATCAACATAATTCAGTTGTTAAAATTATCGATCCTGCGTTCATCCAGTTTCTTTGATTTTAACGATTTGCATATTTGTTACCAAATATTTCAACGATTTGCATATTTGTTACCAAGTATTGACGTTACCCATATTGATGATTTTGGTTTGCCCTCCACAGGCTCACATCCAACGCGAGCCACCCAAGCTCTACTGCTTATCCTTTGTCTCTCGTGCGGCTTGTGGAGTGAGGAAGCATGCCTAACTAGCTAGCCGGGGCGCGCACTAGATTCCACTCCAACAGTTCCTGGCATCGGGACTTTGTAGACCACAGACGCTGAGGCGCCCGCCGTGCCGTCCATACAGATTCCAGGAAAGGATACGTCTGAATTTTCTCCTGAAACTCTTTTAAGGAGAATTCGCGGTCTACAAAACGACTCGTACAGAGAATAGTGTGGAGAGAGCAAAAAGTGTGGAGAGGTTCCCGAAAAACGTGTGGCGACATTCCCGGAAAAAAGTGTGGAGGCATTCCCGGAAAATTCCCGGAACAGTACTGTGACTGAAGCACTGCGGCGTGTACAATCCGGACTCGGCAGGTGGAGAGACGACTAACATGCATCGTTTTCTACTCGGGTGGGATGGAAAACGACTCATCGCAGGGATTCCAAAGAACTGACCTAAGGACGAAACAATCTTATCCCCCTGCTTTTTTTCTTCTTATATTAGTAGCTGAAGATCAATTTATGGATACAAAATCCTTCAGCGATCGTAATAAGTGCGTGGAATGCAATAACTGTACACGCCAGGGGGTCTCTGCGTTACCCGAGGCATGTTTTCCTGCTGCCGATGTAAGAATTCCACAGACTTGGAGATGTTGGTGATTACCAGAACTGCCAGGCTGACAGCTGGGTGCTGTGAGTGTTCCGGTGTCCAAACCTTCTCGTCAACAGAGTGCGTTATCTGAGAAGAGTAGGCGGCGAATTTACGGCAACTGCAACTTTTGACGCTTTCCTTTTCCCGCCGAGAAAAGAAAAATGCGGTAGTTTATGGTAACATTAGATGGATGATCGTCGTCACAGGCATTGTGCTCGAAATGACTACAGGATAGGCCGCAGTGTGAACTAGAGGGACAGAGATTGGTGACGGAATCTGACACGGCTTCTGAAAACCAGAGAAAGCAAGAACGTGGAAGCAAGAACTGAACGTCATGTACAAGCAAAACATCGGTAAGTTACCTTCTTCTGTCTTTGCCCCGTCATCTATTATTCCATCGACAAATGGATAAGAATTTGCTATACGATAGTTGTGTTTGTATGTTTGTGTTTGTGATTGTGTTTGGAAAATTGAACGCGCGCCATCTGCCTGTGATGCTTCATTAGAAATATTTTCAGCGCGTTGTTGTTATGCTATCTCATTGGCTAATGTTCATACTTATGGGACAATTAGGCACTCAAGGTGACAAAAATGTTACCTTACTACATTTGCATCTCGTTTCTACTCTGTGCACTTTCTGCCATGAAGGCATCGTGTTGTTATTAAATGAAATTAGGATGGGTTCGCGTTTTAATTTTATCATGTCGTATACCATTTTGTTAATTTCATACTAGCCCTTAAGGTTCTTTGCAATAAACGTCTTGCTATGTTGCCCTAGGATAATATAGCGATGGTGCCGGTATTGGTTATGTAGTACTACATAAAGAATCTCATTTGATTGTGATTGCAATGTTATTGGGAGAACAGACCTTCTAATCAACCGATGGTAAGGTTGAAAAAAAAAACAACCGCTTTAAAGTAGCTGTTACAGTAGAAGAAGGTCTCCCGTGCTCTTATGCAGAGCGTAAGGTGATGCCCATCTACATTTCCGTAGCCCTTGGGCGACACACAGTTGTGCAAGGCACCACAGCAAGGGACTAGTCCGCTGGTAGTGCTGTGTGTTTGACCTTCCCACACTCTTTCTCATATGTGCCGAGTGCTAAGCAGAGACAGAAGTGTGTACCATTTTTAAAGTTTTTGGTATGACCCGGCCGGGGTTTGAAATCACGACCTCCTGGTTACAAAGCGAGCACTCTACCAATTGAGCTATTGCACCGATTAAAGTAGGATTAACAATATTGCATTGCACTGGGCGGGTTTACCACTCTCCCTATACACACGATACACGTAGATTCTGCATCAATCAATTGCTTATGTCAAAACAATTAGCGTAGACTATTCTGTCAAGATATGGTTAAACAGATTTATGACAGTTGATAAAAACCATACATCATATCATGAACGTGATTCCATGTATAATTATCACTTGTGATAATAATCAGCACTTGCGATAAGGTAAATAAAAAATCAATACTAAGCATTAGATATAGATTACACTGCAAGTGTTGATAACGTTTAATTGAAAAAACACATGTATAGAAATACTCATACTGCTACTAGAGATGTAATATGATTGTTCATGCAAAGATATTTTTGAATTACTGATCGACGGAAAACCAGTAACACATATAACAACTAGGAAGACAAGATTTTTTTTTCAGATGTTGGTGAAAAAATATGGGTATTATTGGGATTTCCTCATAATTAGAACCTAAATGGTACATGGACATTTTTTAATCAGAAAAGAAAACATGCTTTTTAGTTTATTAGTCATTTTGTACATCATGCATAGTCTGGACAATTTTCGTCTGTCTTCCAGCGACCCCCACTGTATGTTTCTTTTCATTTCCGTTACACTATTACAAAATAGTATTGTAAGTAGTTGGGCAACCCTGCCTGTCTTTTTTATAGCTAAACCAGTAAAAGAAAAATGTAACAAGACTGGCAATGAAAGCATACATGGTCATAGCGACGGTGGTTGGTGTTAGGGTTATTGTTTGCATGGCACTGCCATCATTTCATGACTTTGAGAAAGACTTGGTACCTGTTAAGTCTAGACAGATACAGTGCACTCCTCCCCTGAGTGTATAGTGAACGAGCCCCGGGGTCACAGAAAGTAGGGCCATCCGTGGCAGAGAGGTCTTCCCAAGGGTTTCCAGGAATGTGGGCATAGATGTGGGTCAGAGACATGCCTGTGGACATTCCATTCCTGTGGAAAAAAATCTGTACAATTCCTAGAATTCTTGCAAACTGCACACAATACTGTACCATTAGACTCCTCCCTGAGACGTCGCCAAAACATGAAGCGGGCGATTCCGAGAACCAAGACGTTAAATTGGTGCGGCCTAATGGTATAAAAACGGCACCCAGAAGGAATGATATGTGCCTTCACCCTATCTCCATTAAGTGCTGATGAATAGCTGCCCTTCAAGCGAATGTATGACCTAACATATACAAGCACCAAGAAAAACACCTTTACCGCCTTCGCCGTCTATCATATCTGCTCCTTGCATATAAATCAACATTATAGCGGTACGTATAAGTTACGAAGATTATACTAACGGCAATCATTGAACATTGCATCGCATAATTCTTAGCAGATGAATCATAATTTTAGAAATATGCAGTCAAACTTGAACACCTCAACTGTAAAGTTTGTCCTGGACTCGCTACCCAGAGGACATGTAGTTGAAAAATAGCAAATATATAGAGAGCCGTCAGATGATCCCCAAATGGACATATTATAGATGTGCTGTGGATTTAAATCGCATTTGCTGTAGGGCATATTGACATTCTTGGGCATGAAATACTGCAAATATTTGATAAGAAACCCGTTGGGATCGGGAAATTGAGTCAGAATTGTTGTGTGACGTTAGATGATCATGTCTTCATCGTAAGTCTGCACGGCTTGTGTTAAGCTCCACGCATCATATTCAATATAATGATACATCACTGCACGATATTCAAACCACAACGGAAATTAACGAAAGTGACAACGTTAGAGTTATGCACCGATGCGCAGTTCTTCATTGGTGGGGCAAATCGTGTTAGAGAATTCCCTGCGATGAAATCATCTCCCTCTCCCTGTTGAGTACCTCGCCGATAGCCCGTGTGATGAATAGGTTAGGAGAACTTTCAAGGCGTAATTCACTTAGCATATGTCCTGCAGTGCTGAGCACACATGGGACAGATGGCAACGGGTAGTTTCTCCTACGTACAGGGCAGACGTCACAGTTGCTTTGCACAGCGGAGGGCAAAAAAATGAGAACGATTGTAGTCCCTAGTTAATATCTTTGAAAATCCTTTTTTTGTCTTGAAACGTTTGGTCCAGTTTGGAGACCATAGGGCTAGAAGGAACAGGTAGGGTCTAAACCTTCCTACTTTGCTTTTATAACTTTTTAAAGCCTTGCTTTTATATTCAATTATTTCTAAGACATGTGAGCAAAGAAATAAGAAGTTTGTATAGACCTTGAAGCGATAAATGTCACCGTATCTGCAGATAACTAAATTGAAAGATTACTTGAAAATACTCTGAAATGAAAAGTACCTTATGGAAAAACATTTTGCTACCAAAGCAATTATCTAGCCTTGTCTAATAGGAAACCAATTATGTCTGAGGTTCCATACGATCCTCCTTGAGTGTTAATTAGTTTGCAATTTTCTTCTTCGGAGGTATGTTAGTTAGTGTATGCCTCATGCATGCAAATGTGATGTTCTTCCATCATGTAATCATGCCTATAAACGACATAAGCATATTCCATATAGACAGTATTCTACACATCCCAAATAAGAAATCTTAAGACTTCATAAGCCGTGATGTACTTAAAGATTTTTTTTTTGTATGCAATTTTTTTTGTTGATAATTCTCATTGGGTCATTCGATACATTTCCCCCAGTCTCTCAACAGCATCAGACAGGAAACTGAACGCAGGAAATGAGACAACCTTTTTGGGACCTTTGACCTAACTTCCTGTCAGTGTCCTCGAAGTGCATGTGTAAAAATTGAGCCATTTGATGCATGTTCCCCAGCCTCTCAACAGCATCAGACAGGAAACTGAAGGCAGGAAATGAGATAACCTTTCTGGGACCTTTGAACTAGCTTCCTGTCAGTGTCCCCGAAGTGCCTAGCATGCGATAATAACCAAGGGAACAGAAACATACAAAAATGTACACCGAAAACATAACCTCCAAGCACGGAGGTAACAATTCTGTGATAACAGACACAGCAGACAAATTACGGGCGTAGGCGTTTTTACGGTTATATTATATTCAAACCATTGTAGATTAGGCCACTGGTCACGTACCTGGACATTTTGAAGACTGCCTGTAAAAGAAGGAAGTAAAAAGAGCAATTGCATAGCAAATACGACCAATGAAATAAAATGAAAACCATTTACACAATAAACGGAAACGTTTCCATCAGAACGTTATACAGACAAAATTTCAAAAAAGAGAAAAACTAGAAAGGTAACATTTACAAAACAAATGCATAATGTTTACCTTCGCATATGGTCAGACAGGAGTCTAAATCCCTCTTGCTATAAAATTGCAACATGATGTAATCTTACACTAGTTACCATGGTAACAGACAGTCTAGTTCAGTTCAGGTCATTGACCTTTTTTGGTTTGGAGAAGAAGTAGAAGAGGAATCGTAGCAAAATCAGTATTTTTTTCCTCAGGTTAACATATCAAATGAGAAAGAAGAAAATTGCAGTGTCCAGTGAGTTCGGAAACATCATGAAGATAGATTTTTCTTATGATGATGAATGATGTTACAGCCAATCAACCATATCGTTTTCTCCATGCAGGAAAATGGGTTTCATCAATTTTCCATTATCTGCTGAAACGATTAAATCTTTGATATGTAAATCATCAAACTAATCATGCTCTTGGGGACTGATGATTATTGATGTGGACATTTAGAAAATGATCCCTTGCAATCCCTGATGCTGAGAAACATGAAAAAGACATGACTAGATTACGGGCATCCAGTGCAATTTAGGACGAGAAAACAAAAACAAATATTCTGAATGAAGAGTTCTGTATGATATTGGTGTTTATTGTCGATTTTAGCGCACGTTTTCGTCATCATTTTTTATTTTATTTATTCACATGGATTTTTGAGCATTGGATAGGAAGCCCTTGTTGTGCTTATGTAAATCCGCTGCTCATAAAACATAATACAAATGTAACATAGAGAAGACATAAAGTATAACATAAACATAAAATGAAAGTGGCTGGCGCACCAATACCTAGCATAACATTATTGAGATTGGTCAAATCTTCCAGAGTGGTGGATATAGTTAAACACAATATCAAAGATACGGCAGTTGGTAGGGTATGGGAGGGAGGGGCTACCTGTAAGAAGTAAAGTACATAATGTGGCGTCGTTTACGTTGAGTGGGTCGGAAGGAAGTATGTTTTCAAGATGAAGGCAAGTCATCATTTTTACTGGAAGCGTTTGAAGTAGCCCAGAAACAAGCGTAAGGAGCACCTGTAGTTTTGGTACCACCAATAAATAGACAGATATTGAGCTGTCTTCTCGGACCATTAGTAACGCAATAACCCAGATAACGCTTGTCAAGCAGACTTCAAAGTAGAGTGGGCAAGGGTCCAGCAAATACGCTTGAGCCTACCTTTGAATCAGTCCATGCGTCTTTCTCATATCGTTAAGGATTCTATGTGTCTTTCCTCGCCGATTGAAATGTGTCCTGGATGGGGGAAGAGGTAAATGCATCATGTGCAAAATTGGCCTTTTAGATGAGACCGCAACATGAATACGCATGGCGGAGTGGCTTCTCTATTTGCATTGGCAACGGAAGCTGCGGGTATGCTTTAAATGTGTTCTTTGTCTTAATATTGCTGTTATTTTCTGAAGAATACGTCTATAGGAAGTATGTACAATGGTCCCGATTTCGTCCGTGCCTTAAATTTAGCAACACTTTTACTCAGTAGGCCATGTTTTATGTATGCAGAAACGCGTGAGAATAGTTCTGATTATTTTTCGGAAGTTATTACATCAAGGTTCAGTTCACGTATTCAATACTTGAAAACAATTTATGCCTGCTTTCCTGCGTATGTCCAGTGTATAGTAAAAGAAGCACACGGTCTCAGGACTATGATGATTCCGACGTTTCAATGCAAGCCTTATACAGACATTTGTACAAACATAAAGATAACACTACAGTCAAGGCAAACCTTGTACAGACATTTAGAAAGCACTACAGTCAAGGCAAAACTTGCACAAACATTTAGATAAAGTTACAGTCAAGGCAAAACTTGTAAAAGCATTTAGATAACACTACAGTGAAGACAAAACTTGCACAAACATTTATAATGATAATGTCCCTACTGTACTAACAGCGAGTTCCACTCTGCGATAGTTCTAGGAAAGAATAACATTTTGAACACCTGAATCCTTGGTTGATAACTCTGGTACTTTAAGGCATGACTATTCCTTGTTCTTTTTGGGCTGGTATTAGGTACTTAGTAGTTGGTACGTTCACCAGTTTATTAGTCATTTTGTACATAATGCATAGTTTGAACATTTTTCGCCCGTCTTCCAGTACGCCTACTCTAAGTTTCTTTTCATTGCCGTTACACTAGCACCCCTTTTATAGTTGTTCGTGCAGAATCTTGCAGCTTGATTCTGTACCCTTTCCAGTTTATCTTTGTCTCTATCGCATCACCGCGCCTATCTCCATCAGAGCATCCTCCTTCTCCTCCTCCTCTTCAGGCTGATCATTATCACTGATGATGATGATAATGGCTGATGCTCCATTTGCTTGAGCCCATGGGACACGTCTGACAGACCCGAAGTTTAAAAGTTATCTTTCCCGCCCACATAAAGGGTTAAGCGGTATTCCAGGCATCGACTTCTGAAGGCCAGAGTAACCCCGTATTTGGCGTGGGGTGCACCTTTCAGGCATTTTTGCAACATCATCATCTTGTCGTGAGAGTTTCACGGATGTTCATGGCTGTTTTCTGCCAGCCCTCCCTATTCTCCAGAGCAAGTCCGTAGCCAGGGGAGGGGGGTTCTTTAGGCTCAAAGGTCTACTTTATCTTAAGGTCCAATATTTTTCTTTAAATGGTGAACTGATTTGTATCACCAGCGGGGTCGGAATCTTTAAAAAAAACTACTCACTTTGTCATCTATTTTCCTTTGAATCCTCAGAAGGTTAAATTTTAAAACATTTCCGGACTCCCCTAGAAAACTAGCGCCTTTGGCACTCGCCTACGGCGCTCGCTGGTCCCTCAATCAGTAAGAAGAAACCCCCCAAGCAAAATCCTGTCTACGGGCATGCATAGCCCTGGGCAAGTCTTCCAGTCTGCAAACCGCACACAGTTGGTGTATGTAGGTCTGCCTACACCAGCATGCCCAGAGAAGGACGTCACTGATAATCTCTCCCTTGCTCTTCCATGAGTGACCAGCAAAACGAAGTCTCCTCTCACGGATGACTTGACATAAGCCGGGAGGTCCACATGAAGCATTTCCTTTGTGGGATTTCTTTCCAGAAGATGTTTTAATCTAATTGAGTCGGTTAGTAGAATATTCATCAACCAGTGACTGTTTTGATGATGTCACTGATTGATGACTATTCTTACTAACTGTTAATCTTACGTGACTAATGAACCTTTTAATGACAAAATGAGTTGGAAATCAAGTAAACATTTAAAGATGTATCTAAAACTTTAGAAAAACGACAATAATTTCAACTCTGTCATTGTCTACTGTT
>NW_017803987.1:1206849-1207170 GCF_001625305.1 Branchiostoma belcheri
AGCCTGATCACTGACAACAACCTCCAGTCATTTAAAGAAGACTACACCACCAGGACTTCTACATGTAGCTAGAACCTTGTAGTTGCTGTAAACCAATGATTAGCCAGGAGTGTTATTTTAATGTTCCAACCCAGGCTATTGTTATGTTTACCGAAGGAAAACATATTGTTTTTGCTACGTTTCTTCTTCTTCTTCTTCCGTTCCAAACACTGACCTCTGCCCAATTTGTTGACGTCTGTCACCATGGTAACTGGTGTTGGGTTACATAATGTTGCAATTTTATAGTAGGAGGGATTTAGACTCCTGTCACCATATATATAT
>NW_017803987.1:1208712-1232041 GCF_001625305.1 Branchiostoma belcheri
GATTACAGTTAAAGCATGTCAAAATGACACTTAAGGTGGTGATGTGAGGCAGGAGATGTGTAATTCGAGCGTTTATGGCTGTCTTAGAAGTAGCAAAGACTTCTGAGAGTTGTTGTACTGAAAAACTTAAAAAGTTAACCTTTGTTCGACAATTGGAAACTCACGTTACTCACGTGCACGTGCAGTATAGCAGCTGATCCAGAAGGGCTGTAAAGTAATTATGATGCCTTTTTTTATTAACTCCATATTCACCACACAATAAGGCTCACAAAAGCGACTCAAATGTTTTGGGTTTCCTGTACAGCCAGCGAGGACAGATGTTTATTGACGTTAGAATTGAAAAGTTACGTTTATACCCATATGGGAAACAATCACGTGGTAACTTGTTCTACAGTGATGTTGTTCCTGGAAAGAAGCTTTCAGCGTGGAACTTCCTCCTAAGAGGTGGTGAATGGAGGAAGAGAGGGTGATTTGCTTCAGTGAAAGTGGCAAGACGTGTCCTTGCTGAGAATGTCCGAAGTGGGGGCACTAGCTAATGAAGTTCCGCGGAGCATTTACCATGGAAATAGCGTTAGAATAACGCCAGGCTTGCAACATTACGCCTATGTGAGAAAAGAATGTACGTTTGGGATACACCTTGATATAAAAAAATGAGCTCCAATATCAAGTAGTAAAGATACATGTAGATACTAAAAGCAAATTTAATGGAAACAACATCATTAAAACGAGATATCGAATTTCTCATAAGGAGGTCTTTTAATCAACATGGTTGATGACATTATCGTTAGGCATGCACAATTAAAAGAGCACATTGCTGAGTAATTTATAGTATTACATTATGTTAATCCCATATGCCCTATTAACATTACCCATTTTGCATCATCAGGCCATAATAATCTCAATAATGTTATCGATCATAAATGTTTTCTTAATTGTGACTACATCACATTTAAAAATAAGATAAAAGAAAATCAACTTGGAGTCATAGATGTCAGTCTAGCATTGCTATTTCCGAAATATTCAAGTCAAAAAGAATTTCATGTGGCAGATAATCAATGTGGCAAACAATCAAACTTCATGGGTAATAAATATCAAAATTATAGCTAATTTACATTGAGCAGTAATTAAAAATATTATAATTTTCAAACGAAACTCTTCAAAATCTAAGAAAACAGAAAATAGTTACAAAACATTGAACAAGTACAACTTAAGAACTTAGAATGTGGTAAACAATTAAAAGTCATAGCTGATAAAAAAAATCAAAATCACAGGTAATTTACATAGGACATTAATTAAGATTATTATAATTTTCAAATGAAACACTTAAAAATCTCAGGTACACAGTTACAAAACATGTTACAAAGTATGCGTAATTAAAGTCTACAAATCATACGAACATCATTTGTGGGGTCGCGTGGCGTAACGGAACAGTGCTCGGCTCGGAACCAAGAGGTCCGGGATTCGAGTCTTGACATGCCACCGATCTTGTGCCCTTGGGAAATGCACGACTTTCCTCACTTTGCTCAGGTGAAATGAATTAATACTGTTAAGTTGAAAAAATCTTGAGTTGGTCTCCATGACTTGTGATTACATGTTGGAATATGAAAAAAAGCATACGAACACTTGTAATCGATTCGTGTAATACTCTATATCTATCCGTGACAAGACTGGCACTTTGTGTCTTCCCCAATGGAGGACGAATATTGTCTAAACCCTCATAGACACGAGAACTGCTGACTGATAAGTACTGTAGGCGACAAGCCCTCATCCAGGGATCTGCCTTTCCCAGAGGCTGTCTGAGCAGATCCATCACTCAATGAGAAAATCACTACCTTTGATGTGCACATTGCAACGATCTACGTGAATAATTAATCACACTGTGTAGTAATGAGATCATTAGCGTTAAATTACATCCTGCAGTGTCCTCTTATCGAAAATAATTGCTGCGCTGTTTTGTGTATTAAGTACAATCAAACGGCGTTTGGGAAAACTCATGACATGACACATGAAATCCTTGTTGTCGTTGCCACTTCTTGGTGTGCTCATTGCAGAGTTTTTGAGTTATGTTAATGCTATCGCAGTCTAGAGTGGTGCATTTACTACACAATATTTAACCAAAGACGTCCATAATAGACAACTTTATCTCAGCCTTACACATGTCTGACATACGTAAATGCAGCAATTCCAAGATCACTCACATTGTTGTGAAATTAAGTGCAACTTTAAGTTTCAGTAACACTTACCATATTTTGTGACGAAAACTTGTCTTGAATGTATGCTACTTGAAGGAATCTGGCAATATTTCAAACCAAGCATTTCTGTGACCTGTAGCTCTCACGACACACTAGTCCCAGGCACTTAGCACTTATGGGTTTGTCACTTGTGGAGAGTACCAGAGCAAGAGGTGAATCATAGGGATGAGAGTCGTGAACACACATTGGGAGTGTGACAAACACCATTAGACCACAGCAAGTAATTTTCATGGATGACATCAGCACGCGCATTAATTTTGCCTGATTTTGAAAAAAAAAAACAACAATAAATTTTGTTGACCTCTGACAAATGGGCAAAGGTGTTTGTTGGTTTGCCGGAACATGGATTGCAGATAAATATGAGGAGAGGAGACAAGACAAGGCTCTGATTTATGGTCTTGTCTTTACTTTGATGCTGAGATGCATTTCATTCCTTTTACATGTCATGTTCACTGAATCAAAACCATTTGTACAATGATTGAAAACATTTTTTTTTGGTGGCAAATGGATGTTGTAACAGTTGTCAGTAAACATAGCTCAATATAGGTATAATTTCTTGTTTAACAAGGTTTATGATTGAAAATTTGAAATCTAGGAATCTTGTTTTTTGGGCCTGCCTTGTTTTTTTTCTGCCCTATTGCATTATATTTGGAGTCTGTGGAGGATGTCATCCATAAAATGTACTTGCTGTTGCCTTACCATAGTGGTCAATATACTGCTGAATATATCAAACTCGCTAGGAGGGGTAGACGCAATGTCGGCTGATGCCAAGGCGTTTACGTATTTGGTTTATACCGTAAACTTTCACTGGAGTACTTTTTAATACCCTCTACAATAGACTCAATTACATGGCGCCTAGTGTAAGTTGATTATACATCATAAACTTTTGCAGTTATGTGAAATATCTTTATGTGCCGCCGTATAAGCGGCTTAAATTCAAGTTTGTGCATAAACAGTTTATGCTGATATAACAAGTGAACGGAATGTCGAAGTAATTTCCTTACGGTTTTATCATTACGACTTACTATATATGTTAAATTGCACTGAAGATATTGCTCGTTGACGGAGCTTTTGGAGTAAGTTTATTTGAGGCATGGCAAATACTTTAGGCATTTTACGCAAAATAAATGACTGAGTTCCTCCAACAAGCTCCCCTGAGAAGTAGGGCAGGTCAATCAAAATGATCCGGTGAAACTCTTTGGTGACATTCATGCTACAAAGAGGATACTTTGTAAGGGTTAAGCCTCGTAAGAATTAGTTAGGCCCAAGCAAGTCAATTTCATGGATGACATACCCGCTTCCAAGTTTAATGCGAGCGGGCCAAAACAAAAACAAGGCAGGCCAAAAAACAAGGTTCCTACAATGTATAATTTTGACTCAATCATTGTAAAAATGGTTTTGATTCAGTAGGAACATCACATATGGGCAGCCAGCATCACACATCACTGCATCAAAGTAAGAAACAAAACATTAAATCGGAGCCTTTTCTTGTCTCCTCTGTTCATACTTATCTGCCATCCACCTTCCGGCATGGCAACAAACATCTTTGCCCGTTTTCGGCATGTTGACCACTGTCAACACAAACAAAATTTCTTGTTCTCCCCCCCCCCCAAAAAAAAAATCAGGCGAACATCAATGCGCGCGCTGATGTCATCCATAAAAATTACTTGCCGTGGCCTTATCTGCGAAACTTGCTTGTCACAAAGTTTTGCATGTCTTCATGCCACTAGGTCAGATATCCCCAATGGTAGGTAGTTTGTAACCATTGTGGACTCCAGCGTCCCTGGCTGAGTCGGATGATATTATTCAACTTCCTATCCGATAAGTCACTGGTGATTTCCTGGAATTTACGTGGTGATATCCAGGAATTTAGCGTCCCAATACACTAAGGCTTTTTAACCCATATTAGGAATACCATGCTTTGCACGTTTAATGACACCTTTTACAGCGTCCCCCGTAGATTTATCTCTTTTCTGTAGCCAAGGAAATGGATTATCACTCCTAAACCGCTTTACCGTGCAAGAGATCATCCATCTGTCTGTGTGAGATAAAGTTTATAACAGTTTTATGGGCTGTGCGATGATCCGCTTGTACCATTGACTGGAGATTTTAAGATTCAACATGACATGCGCTCGGCGCTACTGTCATAACTCAGTCAAGAATCAGCAGTCACAAATTGAATATAGAAACAGGGAGATACTATAACATAGTCCCTGACCAAAGGTTCTGTCCATTGTGTCAAAACGGCTTACACATGACTATATTGACAACAATGTTGTACATATATCTTTACAAGTTGCTATCCTATAAAATGATAATATAAAACATTAAAAAATCCATGCAAGGCTCGAAATTTTGTATTGAACATGACAAGAGATTTTAAAGAGTTGTATTGATGCGTCCATGATACTCTTTCACTTAAGACTTTATTTTGTATGTCATTTTAAGTTCAAACTAATGCCGCCTTATGTTGATAACGTTTAACAGTAGCTGTTTGTCAGTAACACTGCCTCATGACAATGATGTCGAAAGACTAAAATTACAAATGTCTACAATTTACAGCATGTGATTTTAAGTGGGATGGCATTCATTATAAGTTTAGCAAAAGGTTAATGGATCATTTTGTTTACATTACTGTTTAATGTCTCATTGTTATTAATAAGAAGATAAGCATGCAGTAATTGGAAATTACTAAATGAAGCTTACTAATACGTCAAAAGGCAATTCATTTAGAAAAGGCTAAATCACTTTGGGAGGCAATTTTTTTAAAGCTTGCTGTCGACATTTTAGAAGATCGTAATCTTTTCAGATATTAATATTTTAACTAGAAATAAGGAATAATACCTAAAGTAGTTTACTTTTTGAAAGAAGAATATTATGGAGCGAACTCTACGTTGATTATACCATAGTTTTGTTTGTTTTGCATAGTCGGTAAACCGCCTTCATAGGCGTAACACAGTAGTTTTGTACATGTGAGTACAAGCTGTGTAAGACCGGACTGTAAGGTTTGAACCACCCACACCGGGAATGACCCCTACTCTTTTCGTTAAGTGTGGTGGGTTCTTTAACGTGCGTGGAGTGTAGCTCTCCCATGGCATACACGGGACCTCCATTTAACGTCCTATCCGAAGGACGTCCCTAGCTAGGTACACCTGAGTGAAGTTAGGAAATTCGTGTTAAGTGCCTTTCCCAAGGGCACAAGATTGGTGGCAGGATTCGAACCGAGACCTCTTGGGTTTGAGCCAAACACTCTACCGTTACGCCACACGACCACAAATACTAAGTCTAAGTCTTGGCTTAAGAATCTTTCGCTGTCGCAGTAATATTTCCGTTTGTCCCAATTCCCCCAAAGTCATTTGTGTTTGTCGAAAGAAATTACGCAGAACCTTTTAACGACGCTATAGGTATCAGAAAACTATATTCAATCAATATCAAGTACACAATGCATCATCATCGATTAATGTACAGGCACATAAAAAGTGAAGAACCCAATATTCGGGGTGAGTACAGGATGATGATATTGATTTTGAAAACTTAAAAAAATAACACAGGAACTGATTCCATAATTCTCTTGCCTGTGGTACTTGTATGTGTGCCAAATTCAATATAGAGATGGCTTAGACAAAATGGTCAACTTACAAAAAATTGATTTATTTGTACTACGTGATGTTATCGACAAAACTTTATGAAAACAGTGTGAACCCTGAAATTGAAAGCACGTCGCCCGAAGTGGGTTCAGGCTGTGTGGTATATTTAGGCCACTGAAAGTGATTTTTACGGATGACATCAGCGCGCTCATCAATTTTCGCCTGATTTAAATAAAAAGTTATCTTCTGACAGTGGTCAACATTTTAGAGTCGTCAGCGAAGAGAGCAACAGAAGGATGTTCCACTATACAAGGCAAGTCATTTATGTACAAAAGTTAAAAAAGGCCCGAGAATTGAGCCCTGAGGAACACCAGACGTGACACGGAGCCATTCTGAGTAGTAACCCTCCACCACCACACGCTGACGACGGTTAGTTAGATATGAATTAAACCAAGCAAGAGGATTTCCACCAAAGCCAAATGTTTGTAGCTTGTTGGTCAAGAGGGTATGAGAAACAGAATCAAAAGCTTTGGCAAAGTCGAGAAATAACATGCCTACTTGCCCTCCTCTGTCTAGTATGGACCCTACTTTGTGATATGTTTCCAGAAGCTGAGTGGTGGTGGAACGGCCGGGTGTAAACCCATGTTGAAAATCGTGAATGGTCCCACGCAATAAAGGTCATATAGCATTACAAGGACATCGTTCCATGACTTTGCTTACAGAAGATGATAGAGACACTGGTCAACACTCTCCTTATCGCCCTTTTTGTGGACAGGTGACACACTGGCTTCCTTAATTCCATTTACTAGGGACTTGTGTGGGTGTAGCCATCTCTTTAGCCATCACGTCTTTCCAACTTGACCTTATGGTCAATCTACGGTAGCCAGGCCCCCTTCCTCCCACTCGACGGCATTTACATATCTATACAAGCTTTCCCGCAGCAATACCACCGCACCCTAGGTAATACGTAATCAGGCCGTTGTTAATTATACCCATTGCGGAGCTTAAGATCAAATAAGAGTGGTATAAGTCGGGTATTCCATGCAAAAGAATAATTATCTTTGTAGTGAATTATTCAAAATGTTTTGGACTCGCTGACTCTTTTTGTGAGGTTGTCTCATTTAGAAATGCGCGCACTGGCGTATGGATGCTCGTAACAACGGTACGTGCACTACATGTTCAATTTGTTTAGAATAGAAGTTTTCTGTTTCATACGATTCTGCTACCTCTATTACCGTGGATGTATTAGATGACATGGATTATTTGATATTTCTCATTGTACAATCGTGTGGCAGGTTTACAAGAATTGAGAGATTCTTGGGAATAGCCTGATTGGGATAGTAGTGTAGGATGTAGGTTGTAGATCCTTCTTGACGCGGGTTTGGATATGATTTAGCCACTTTTTTTTACCTGTGTCTGTATTTGTATCTGTAAAGCTGGAATAAGCGCCCTTCGGCGTAACACACCAGCTTCGCAAGTATGCGGCACGGCGGCAGCTAGCTACATTACACCGAACGACTTGTTACACTCAATCTTTGCACATTTAATTGCATGGGTTGTTTAAAGCTTCGAACTGATGATGCCTCAACTGTGCTTGATGGCAACGAGTTCCACTCTACGATTGTTCTTGGAAAATATATTTTTTTAAATACCTCAATTCTTGGTTGATAACTCTGATATTTGAAGGCATGACTATTTCTTGTTCTTTTCTGGGCTGGTATCAAATACTGGCACGTCCACCCGTTTATTCGTCATTTTGTACATCATGCATAGCCTGGACATTTTTCGTCTGTCTTCCAGCGGCCCACACTCTAGGTTTCTTTTCATTTCCGTTACACTACGAGTAGCACACCTTTCATAGTTGTTCGTGCAAAATCTTGCGGCTTGGTTCTGTACCTTTTCCAGTTTATCTTTGTATTTCTTTGTATATAGATCTCATACTGTCGCGGCATATTCTAGGTTCGGTCTCACAAGCGACGTGTATGCAAGTGATTTTACCCTTGTTGGGCATGCCCACAGATTGCGCCTAACCACTCCCAATGTCTGTTTGGCCTTAGCAGTGATGTTGTTACCATCAAGTGAACTTCTTGTGTCGGGGATTACAGTTCGTTCAACACCGTTTCTCCTTCAGGAGCCGCGCCTTTCTCTCCAGAGAAATAATTCGATTATCTTTCCCTCCGTCTGCCTGGTGGATATCGTCTGACAAATCCGTATGTCTCCCCAGTGACAACGGCCTCCAAATTGGCTACTGGGGGAAGACCGCCGGAGTGTTCATGATAAATGGGCGGATTTGTCAAACGGTAACTTGCGGAACATTTCCCTGCCCTGTGCGATTCGTTTTCGGGACGCCTTGTTCACCGTGCCGACAGCTAGGCGTCTTCCCAAGGTTTTCTCCTTCAGACTATATTCAGGGGTCCTTAAGAATAACCTTGAATCGACCCTTCACTTATACATGGTCACGGAGAAGGTAGGTAGAGCTTTGAAGGCATGCAATGCCACACTTGTAATATATATTATTGAATTTTACGGTTGGCATCCGCGCGCGCATTGATTTTCGCCTGTTCTAAAAAAAATCACCTTCGAGACTCTGGCCTGGGTGCCATCCTCCGTAGTTCATGGTAGCTAGCGACAGTAAGGAGCCGGCGGTAACTACGGAGGACGGTACCCAGGCTGCTGAAGCTCAAGAACTCAGTACAGTACGTATTATATATAGTACACGCAGTGTTTAGTTTTAGATCATTATCAACCATCCGAAATTTTGATCCATCTTAACCAACATTGTGACGCAACAGTTTACTGCAGTAGTAGTACTACAAATGACAAACTGTCAGTAGTCAGACAACATTTGAAACACTTACCGCCATTGTTTTTGCAGCAATAACCGCAAGAGGGCGTCGATGAAGCCTCGACATGATTCAGAGGTCCATACTTTCGTCGCCTACTCTTATGTAGTAGTAGTATTCTCAGCAAGGCTATGGTGTTATATGCCATGGAACAATAGCAACATTTTGAGGGGTCGTGTGGCGTCTTCGGCCCAGACTCAAGAGGTCGAGGGTTCGAATCCTGCCCGATACCACCGATCTTGTGCCCTTGGGAATGGCACTTTACACGACTATCCTCACTTCACCAGGTGTAAATGAGTACCTAGCTTCGGCTGGGGACGTCCCTCGGATAGGACGTTGAATGGAGGTCCCGTGTTTGGGAGAGCCACACCCCACACACGTTAAAGAAACCACCGCACTTATCGAAAAGAGTATGGGACCTTCTCGGTGTGAGTTGTTCAAACCTTACAGTCTGGTCTCGGGGTTGACATCTTTGAAGAGGTGATAGTCAACTGTTATGTCAATCCTTCCACAAATGTGGTAAATCTTCATAAAATAAAATTAAAATCTTTTTTTCATGAGTGTGCAGAATTTTGGGCGACGCATCCTCGGTTTTCCCAAGAATGCACAAACTTAGCGATGGGGTCGTGGAACTCTAGTAATGGTATGTAACGAATTTTTGTTGTATTCTAAAACGCAGTCCATTCCAAACCAAGTTTCAGAAAATGGCGTTTAGAATGCGACAGCATCTCTTGTGTGACAAGGTGGTCTGTTAAGCAATATGGGGTGACTAAATCGGTGAGAGAAAATTGTTCATGAGTGCTAGCTGTGTCCCTTATCTTATGAGATCTATGCTAATTGTTACGATCAAAGGTAATGCCTACTTCCCGTGCAATTTGGCAGCGCGCCGCTAGTACTACTGTCTGGCACCTCAATCATGCATTAGGTCACACTGACTTAATCTTATGGATGACATCCTCTGTAGACCCCCCAAACTAGTGCCCACGGGCGAATTAAAAAAAATTTCCAGCGAAAAAATACTGCTAAACCACATAAATAAATACACAACTGGTATATTGTGACTTTGCGGTAGTACACGGCGACTTTTACGACAAACCGGCACATGCTGGCCTTTTGCGGCATTTGTGAATCTGCACTGTACTGAGGTCTTGAGTTCCGTGGAGCTTCGACAGCCTGGGTGCCGTCCTCTGTAGTTACCACCGGCTCCCTATTGTCACTAGCTACCATGGACTGCAGAGGATGGCACACAGGCCAGAGAGTCGGAGAAGGTGAATTTGCTTGAGAACAGGTGAAAATCAGTTGCCGCGCGGATGTCAGCCATAAAATTATATCAGTGTGTATTTACATGAGATGAAACAAGCCCCACACAGCACATGTTCACATGTTCCCCACTCAAAACATCAGAAACAAAAGTTTGTACTTGTTAATGATGTCTGGGGAATCCCCAGACATCATTATGAAGTACAAACTTTTGTTTCTGATGTTTTGAGTGATGAGGTCAAGGATTTAGCTAAACAGACGGACGGGTCGCGACCTTACTAGACACCAAGGCGCCGGAAAACCAAGGGCCTGTCTTCATCTGGAGGTGTTGAATTTATAACTTAGACCACACTAAACTAATCTTATGGATGACATGCACTGAAGACCTCAAGACTAGTGCGCGAAGGCAAATAAAAAAATACACGGAACTCAAGAACTCAGTGTACAGTGAGAGTACAGTGCCGACTCATAAATGCCGCAAAAGACCAGCATGTGCCGGTTTGTCGTAAAAGTAGCCATGTACTACCGCAAATTTACAACACACTAGCTTTGTATTTCTGTGGTTTAGCAGAATTTCTTTTGGCTGGATTTTTTTTATTCACCCCAGTTGGTGGGTCCTCAGAGGATGCCATCAGTGTGGTCTTACATGGTGCATGAAAGCATGTTTTTCGGGAAATCTCTTTCTCTACATAAAATCAGAGTTACTGTCGAGCATGAGAACAAATACCTGTCGTTTACATTACAGTATTGAGTGCATCTGTAACGTCCTTGCAATGGGATACAAAAGAAGTAATTGACCGTATACTCATCCCGTTCCAAGGACATAATATGAATACAAAAAACCACCGCAGTATGTCCAGTATTGGGTCCAATGGGGCTCGTTATAATAGATCACACATAAACGTTCCAATATAACTGTTACAACAAGGAGCCACTATCCGTTTTATTTTTGAAGATTTACCACATTTGTGGAAGGATTGACATAACAGGTGACTATCACCTCTTCAAGATGTCAAACCTGAGACCAGACTGTACCACTCACACCGGGAAGGTCCCCTACTCTTTTCGATAAGTGCGGTGGGTTCTTTAACGTGTGTGGGGTGTGGCTCTCGATCCCAAACACGGGACCTCCATATAACGTCCTATCCGAGGGACGTCCCTAACGGAAGCTAGGTACTTATTTCCACCTGAGTGAAGTGAGTACAGTCGTGTTAAGTGCCTTTCCCAAGGGCACAAGATCGGTGACATGGGTAGAAATCGAACCCGGGACCTCTTGGGTCTGAGCCGAACACCCTACGCCACGCGACCCCTTTACAATCCACAAAAAAGTTGTAAGACACATAACGAGAGTTATGTGAACAAACTCATGGTTGGGGCTGTTTTTATCAAAAATGTTCAAATGGCACAAACAAAACATGAAGATAACCATTTCAAAACACCCAAATCATCATTGTACACTTCGATGATTCTATTGACCATTCAACACAGCACATCATAAAATATTTACACGCATATGTTGATATCACACTGTTCTATTATAAGTTCCACTGCCTTTGTGTTGGGGTATCTATGGGAACAATTTTACAGTATAGATCAACTGTAGTACTGTGTTGGCTATTGTATAAGAGACTTAAGAGATTTATTTTCAATAGTATAGTCTTACCTATATTACATGATTGTCTTTGAAATGGTAACGATCGTCTTTTCAGTGAACCACTTGAAGTTTTGTGTTATATACTTTAGAAAATTAGAGCCCTTTCTGGATATATAAAAAACGTATATCTTATAACGACAGCGATAAAACATATGGGTTTATGAATTTTTCCACATATTCACATATAAGTTGTCTCTTGGACCTGTGTTTTTTAGGCCACACCGACTTAATTTTATGGATGACATCCTCTGAAGGCGAATAAAAAAATCCGGCCAAAAATAAAAATGCTATTAAACCACAGGAATACAAAGATGGTATTGTGAATTTACGGCAGTACATAGCGACGTATATGGCAAGTTCATGAGTGGTGGAGCTTCGGTAGCCTGGGTGCCCGGCTCCATATTGTCGCTAACTACCATGGACTATCCAGGCCTAGAGCCAGGCCAGAGCCTCGGTGGACGTGCTCTTTTTTTTTGAGGGCAGGCGAAAATAAATGCGCGCGCGGATGTCATCCATAAAATTAAGTCGGTGTGGCCTTATTTGGGCGATATGTATTTCTGTCGCCTCGATGGATTTCCGAGCATAATGCTTTCAGACAAATGACTGTGTGGAAGTATTGTCAGAGGAGCATCGAAGCGAAAACTTCCCTGTAGTGTGTCCTTGTATCTATGTACACATTCAACTAGAATAGATTCCCATCGGGTTATGTTACTTAGGTAAAGACAGAATGAACATTTGTTTTACGTTAAAAAGACGACTGACTGATGATCTGTTGAGTTGCTTCACGGTTTCCAGGTGTGAGGAACATTTGTTTTGTTAAGGTTTTTACCTTGTTAAGGCGTGTGGGTCAGATCTCGTGACTAGACAGTAATCCCTGTAAAAAGCTAACCGTTTTGAAACTACCATCTGTTGTTGTTCGCAGGCGAGGCTACGGGCAAGAGAGGGATGGCGAGGTGTGGCAATAGAAGACACTGAAGTACGTGTCTACTTTTGAAGACGAAGAATAAGAAGAAGAAGAGGGAAGATAAGCAAGATGAACCGGTCCAACATGAAGAGAAAGTCTTCGGCTAAGGGGAAGAACATCACCTTCAAGTGCCCGGATAAGGTAAATTCGATATGATAAGTATTATGATAAACATTTTCTCACAGTTTACCTACATTTTTTGTTGTTCTTATCCAGCATCGTGTATTTAGCTTTTTGTGGTGTGTTGTTATGTTGCCCCTTTACGATTGACAAACATCAATATACAAGCCGTTTTGTATTCAGTGATAGTTTCTTTTACCAAATTCCTATGTCTCCTAAACCGTTTGCATAGCCCTTTAATTTCTGAGGTGTAGAGTTTTCCATCATAAATTATGGTGACATATGTTCAATAAAGTCGCCTCTGTATTTTATACTTGTTAGTATAGTGTGATCCTTCTAGCTGTTCCAGGACAAGAAATATCTTGCTGCCTCTTTTATGAAGTCTTTTTGTTATCTCACATTTCCCGTATCTTTTATTTGTGTGGGCGTGTTTATTCGTAATGTATAATATATGTACGTTTAGTCATATGTCAGGGAAACATAACTCTCAGCGTAGAACCTGATATTTCCTATGGTAATAACCATAAGGCAGTAAGACATCGGCGAACCGATGCTTTGTGTACTTTGTGTAATCATCGAAATGGCCACTAAATGCCACTGTCACACATTCAGAACCTACCCCCGAACACCAGCCGACCAGACTTAGGTCACGCCCACCTTCCTATACGAAACGAATTCGAGTTAAATTCGATTCAAATGTGACTGCCAACCACGTCCCAACCTATTACCGAGCGCCAGTTAACTGTGACCGAACCTCTCTCCACAACCTCTGTTTTTTTAACGTTTTGAAACATTCGGCTGTTATAGCCGAACAGTAGGCAGCCCGGCCAAACTCCAGCCAACCATAGCCGACCTTGTTCTTGACCTACTCCTAACCAGGGTTGGGGGAGTTAAACCAGTGTTTGAGAGGCCATAGTCTTCTATCTTTGAATTCTACACCTTACCAAGGACATCTCCTGCACAGCAGTCGTCTTTCTCGATGTAAGACGGGCCTTCGATACAGTCTGGCACCAGGGGTTGACATACAAGCTGACCCGCTACGGTGTGGGAGGGCCCCTACTGCATTGGTTCGACAGCTACTTGACAGGAAGACAACAAAGAGTCGTCATAAACGGTGTCACCTCATCCTGGGGGAAAACAGCAGCAGGTGTCCCCCAAGGCAGCATACTCGGACCTCTGTTATTTCTCGTGTACTTAAACGATCTGATGAGTCTCCCGTGTAGGTCAGCGTTAAATTGCTTTGCTGATGACACATCTTTGTATAATTCAGCTAAGACATCTCAGGAAGTGGCAGTTTCAATCAATGCTGATTTACAACTGGTGTCAACTTGGTTTTCGGATTGGGGCCTTACACTCCACCCTGATAAGTGTAAGGTGGTCTGCGTCAAATCTGGCCGAAAAAACGCCCTGCTGCCGCCTATCTACTTACATGGGAAGTTAGTGGAGCAAGTGTCCTCATATAGCCACCTGGGTGTAACCATCCACCAGACTCTCACATGGACAGAACACGTACAAGTGACAACAAGCAAAAGTAGGAAAGTACTAGGTGTCCTGCGCAAGGTTATGGGCAAACTGGGTAGGCAAGCGCTGGAGACAGCATACTTTGCCCTAGTACGACCAAAGTTGGAGTACGCTGCAGCGCTCCTGGGAGACCTAAACAACACAGCAAGCAAGATGCTGGAACAGGTTCAATACCATGCCTGTTGTCTCGTCACAGGGGCGATGAAGGGTACACCTTACTCAAACCTACTGCAGGAGTTAGAATGGGATACTTTATCCTCTAGACGACAATACAACTCACTCACCATCATGTACAGGATGACGAAAGGCCTCGTACCTCCACATCTACAGTCGCTTACTCCACCAACAAGGGGCTCCCAGTTTACACGTATACAACTACGCAACAATACTCACCTTTGTGTTCCTCGCTGTCGGACTCAGGTTTATAAAACCAGCTTTATTCCACATACATCTTCACTTTGGAACCAGCTACCCCAGACAGTCAGAGACGCCAGCAACCTTGCTGCTTTCAAGAGAGCGAGTAAAAAGCACCTGTTGACCACGAGGCATCATCAGATGTACCGTACTCTAGGCTCAAGGCCGAACAACATACGCACTACCAGGTTACGCGTGGGCTGGTGCCAACTGAACAGTACACTATACAAGATGAAGATCAAGGGCAAAGCATGTGTCTGCGGTTCTTCTTCTGAATCAGTCCAGCACTACTTATTACACTGCCCCCTATACTCTGACCATCGCAGCAGACTTACTGCAGCTGTTGAACGACTTGTCCAACAACGTCCCACCGTTTCCCTCCTACTTCAAGGTTCACCAGACCATGACCCTATTATCAATAAGCAACTTTCAGATGCACTTCACACGTTTATAACATCTACAAGAAGATTTACTTCCAGCTGATCCTCTGCTTTTCCATATTGTACTAAGTTCTAGTTTTTTTATGGTATTTACATGCCTTAGCACCTTTCTAATCTTAGCTATTTTTGTATATAGATGTACATGATTCTTAGCTCTTTCTTGTTATTCAATTGTATTTGCTGTTTGACATGTATATTGTATGTATGTATGTATATTCTATGTATGTGGTCACGCCATCAGCTGATTAGCTGCCTTGTGTCCACATTGTATTGTATTCGTCGCAATTTCAATAAATAAATAAATAAATAAATAAATAAATAAATACCAAGGACATTATACTGTAATTCCTGATTTTTTCAAGGTACTGTTATGTTTTCACTGTCACTTCTGTATAGTTATCATTACTTTAAACAAAAAAATTCCTGGACCTTCTTATTCCCGCACCTGTCGCCACCGTGAATATATAGTTCTGTAAAAATGTCCACTTTTTTCAGACCGTGAATTTTTGCTACCGTGAACATAAAGAGAATTACAGTATCATGTCCTTCGCCCAACCTCCTTTTATAATTTCCCTTCTTCATAAAACTAGAGCCTCCGTGAGCCTTTTTTCCGTCTATAACTTTCCTTCCTCCCAAGTGTCCAAGTTTTTTAAAGTTGATAAACTACAATTCCTAGAGGCAAAATGTTGTTTTCACCCTCCAGCAGAATCCACTATATCCGGCCCATCTATTTCCGTCCCAAGGGGGATTATATTGTCACATTCCGTTACGTACATTCGAACCTGCCGGTCCGCCATTTTGACCCGCACAATTATTAGCCCGACCACATGATAGATCTGGTTACAGACTAGTCATCAATTATTCAAAAGCCATTAAATGAGCAGCTCTTTGTCATTTTGTTGCCTCTTTAGCGTTTTGATAGCCCGGAGGTCGCCTATTTTATTTGCATCACAAAGAAGGATGTAAAGACTTCTAAGAAAAGTATAATGCCTGGTCTTTTTGACGTTTACCGTTTTTTGTTTGTTTGTAGGGCTCGAAATCCCACTTGCATAAGTATGCAGGTTAGTGCAGGTAAAATTGTAGCTGTGTAGGTATTTCTGATGTCTACCAGCACCTAACCTGCACTGATCCATGTACTGGGTATATGCAGGTTTATATATGTGCTATATTTCTATTAGCTGTATTGACTGTTGCCACCTATGAAGCATAAAAGAAATAAGGGCAATGTTTTTGTAACGGCTTTTAGTATAATTCAACCATCTGAGTTGTGCAAAACTTGCCTGGTATAGGTAATTTTCAATGTTACCTGTACCGGTACTGGTTTGTAAATTTGCTATTGCATGTGTAGAAGAGACTATATTTTTGTACATTTTCCATCGTGATACTGTTGAAATATTAGTTTAAATCACTCTAGTGGGAGAAGATCACTTCGTCATAGCGTACATAGTACCTTCAATATCAATTCAATAACAATAACTCTATGATTCTGAATTCAAATTTTGTTATCCATCATTGATTTCTACTTAGATAATACCTTGACCCTATCAATTCAATCTGTACAATACTATAACGATTTTTTTTACTTGAGATCAAGGACATTATACCTTGTTGAGATCAAATTACGGAAAGAGGTATTGCAATTGAGCCATTTCAGTCTTCCATTCCCTTGCATATGTAACGTATCTGATCAGAAGTTGACAAGAAAGTACAGTAAAAAATGCGGTTCGAAATGCAAGAACGTTTTTGTGGTCCTGTTTCAAGATTGAGCTGCAGTTCCATTTTCTCAGTAGGGGGCGCTTCACAACATGTATGTATGCCCTGTAAGTTTAGTATCGCTAAATCTTACGCTATATGTCTTACTTTCCGGTATGAAGAAGTCTACAGTTCACAGGCTTTGCCTTGGCAGCCATGTCGTAGTGAGATAATAAATAATGTTTATCAGCTACTACAATCTTCATGCCCTTTCTAATGTCAACTTTCTATCGCATATGTTATGCTCACAGTACTTTAAAGTTGCGATACCAACACAAGAAAAAATATGTTCGTGACAAATAGATATGACCTACCATTCCATAACCTAGTTTTGAACTGTACTATTGTATCTCCTGCCGACATCTAAAGCCTTAAAGATAGAGAAGAAGGAAGGGGTACTTACCCAAGGCGCCGCTGCTAGCTTGAAAAAGACACGGAAACATTCAAGCACAGAATGACATGCTTTGTGCAGATACTAATGGCAAAAAGAGGTAATTCACAAGTAATGTACAGTTCAGGGAGTCGTTTCCTTAACCCATTCAGGCTCCTAGCATGGCTTGTGAAGTTTTGTAGTGGATACTTGACAAGAATCTGAAGCACCATCTTGGCTCACATTTTCCGCTAGCAAATGTTCCTGGGACTGTAAAGCGAACTGCCGTTAGGGTGTTGGGCCTGATACGAGTCTTTTTGAAGTGTGAGATGCTTAAAACTTAGTTGCTGTATATTATAAAAAAAGAACTTTATTTCACGACAATTGCACATGGTACAATGTATGGCAAACTACATAAAGAAAGTAAAAAACAATAATATGAATGTGTTGAATAAGACCTAATGTCGAATATAAAATAAGGGATAGCACAAGTCTTCGATAAAGTGTTACAATCGAGTGGGCTAATCACATGTTTCGGTGTTTTTTCTAATAACAAAGCATTCCTTTATATATCTACCTATTACATGAGAACATTTCAAATAGCATTAAACACTTTGGGATCTAGGCTATTTTGTCAGGAAATTTTGAGTGACCAAAATGTGTATGTAAAGATAAATGTTTGATACGTTAACTGTATATACGTTTTGTACCCATAATTTGTGATTGTATCCTTTATTATTCTTTGTGACCAAGGATTCTTATAAGCACACGATGCGCATTCTGTCAATGCTCAATGCTCAATGTCAAATCTATATATAGAATAGAATAAGGCCACATAAAGTAATTTTTATGGATAGCATCACTGCGCGCATTGACATTGCCCCTCCTGGCGATTTTGACATCAGCAGCAGTATGTTGGCATTTATGGTAAGGCAAGTAATTTTAATGGATGACATCAGCGCGCGCATTCATTTTCGACTGATTTTGGAAAAAAAGTTTGTTGCCCTCTGTCAGTGGTCAACATGCCGAAAATGGACAAAGAATGTCTGTTGTCATGCCGGAACATGAATGGCAGATAAACATAAAGAGAGGAGACAAGGCAAGACATCATCATGATCATGATCATCATCATGATCATTATCATGATCATCATCATCATCAGCAGCAGCAGCATCATGATCATCATCAGCAGCATCATGATCATCATCATCATGATCATCATCATCACCACGATCATCATCATCACGATCATCAGCAGCAGCATGATCATCATCATCATATGATCATCATCATCATCATCGTGATCATCCTCAAGATTATCATCATCATGATCATGATTCTGATCATCGACCCTCATCATCATCATGATCATCATCATGATCATCATCACAATCATCATGATCATCATCATCAAGATCATCATTATTATCATGATCATGATCATCATCATCATCACGATCATCATCATCATCATCACCATCATCATCATCATCATCATCACCATCATCATGATCATGATCATCATGATCATGATCATCATCTTGATCTCATGATCATTATCATCATCATCATGATCATCATCATCATGATCATCATGATCATCATCATCATCATCATCATGGTCATCATCACCATGGTCATGATGATGGTCATGATGATGATGATGATCATGATGATGATGATCATGATGATGATGATAATGATCATCATGATCAAGATGATGATCATGATCATGATGATCATGATCATGATGATGGTGATGATCATGATGATGATGGTGATGATGATGATGATGATGATCGTGATGATGATGATGATGATGATGATGCCTTGTCTTGTCTCCTCTATTCATGTTTATCTGCTATTCACGTTCCGGCATGGTAACAAATATCTTTGCCCATTTTCGACATGTTGACCACTGACAGAGGGCAACAATAAACTTTTTTTCAAAATGAGGTGAATATGAATGCGCGCGCTGATGTCATCCATGAAAATTACTTGCTGTTGCCTTACCATAAATGCCAACATACTGCCGCTGATGTCAAAATCGCCAGGAGGGGCAATGTCAATGCGCGCACGGATGCTATCCATAAAAATTACTTTATGTGGCCTTATTCTATTCACATAGATTTGCGAGCATTGACAGAATGCGCATCGTGTGCTTATAAGCATCCTTGGTCAGAAAGAAAAATAAAGGATACAATCATAAATTATGGGTACAAAACGTATATACAGTTTACGTATTAAACATTTATCTATACATACACTTTTTGGTCACTCAAAATTTCCTGACAAAATAGCCTAGATCTCAAAGTGTTTAATGCTATTTGAAATGTTCTCATATAATAGGTAGATATATAAAGGAATGCTTTGTTATTAGAAAAAACACCGAAATATTTGATTAGCCCACTCGATTGTAACACTTTATCGAAGACTTGTTGTATATTCGACATTAGGTCTTATTCAACACATTTATTTTATTGTTTTTTACTTTCTCATCACGACCATCATGATCATCATCATCATCGTCGTCATCATGATCATCATTAACATCATGATCATCATGATCATGATCATCATGATCATCATCATCACCATAATACAAAAGAAGGCTCTTTTTTATCTTTCATAAAATCAGGCAAAAATTAATGCACGCGCTGATGTCATCCATAAAAATTAATTTCCGCGGGCAAATGTTACGTAAATGCAACTTTACGAATGGGTCGCAAGAAACACTTTTTAATCACCCTCTAAATCTTCAACGATGTCTAATTGCGACGAATTGCTGCGTGATTGAGTCTTAGAAAAAAGACATGAAGGGTTTCCTTTCAAAATTATGGACTGATCATCCTTAGGCCCTCATATCTCTCTGTTCCATACGGTACACGTCCTATAATCAAGACATAACGATACGTTAGTGCGTAAGGTCGAAGAATCTCAGGGATTATCTCTAGACTACAGAAGACATTTACAAGTAGAAGACGTGTTGCCGGCATATTCAACACGCGGCTTCTGAATACTAATTTTGCAGTGTGTAACATTAGGCCACAGCAAGTTAATTTTATGGATGATATCCTCAACAGACTCCAAATCTATTGCGATAGGGCGAGAAAAACAAGATTTCTACATTTTCAAATTTTGACACCATAAACCTTGTAAAACAAGAAATGACACTGATACGTTAACTATTATAACATCAGTTTCTCAGTGAAACAACTTAACAACATAAAAGGAATGAAATACTTCACTGCATCAAAGTAAAAGGCTTTGTTTTATCGTTTTGTCTTTGACTCAGTGATGTCTTTCATTCTTCTTTTATGCGATGTTCCCACTGAATTGAAAACATTTGTACAATGATTGAAAACGTTTTTTAAAATTTTTTTAGTGAGAAATGGCTGTTGTAATAGTTGGCAGTAAACAGCCAATATAATATTATGTATCATTTCTTGTTTAACAAGGTTTATGATGTCAAAATTTGATAATGTAGGAACCTTGTTTTTTTTCTCGCCTTGTTTTTTCGCCCTATCGCATTGGATTTGGAGTCAGCGGAAGATGTTATCCATAACATTTACTTCCTGTGGCCCTACCTTCTCTTCCCTGACGGTGGAGTGACGCCCACCGAGCCTCTTTGGCTAATCTCTCTAAAGCATGGATTACTGATTTGTTGCGCCAATGTGCCAACATCTGCGCATTTGCCACCAAAAGATGCAATTGTTTTCCGTCAGAAATCGTTAAAAGGAAGGCAACAGTCCATCACGAATAACAGACCAGTTTTGTATTCACTGTTCATATTCAGTGGTGCGTATTTATTGAACACGACGTATCATTAATCAATGTGTAAGCTCGCTGACGGCGATACAGTGAATACAGCTTTATATGTCATTATGTTGGCATGGCAGACATGATGACATTAACTCTCTTGCTGGAAACATATAACTTTGTTACTGGTCACTGATGTGTTGTCCTTAGTTGACGTGTGACCTGAAATGCACCAAGAGACATCCAATTATATGATGTAATATCTATTCTTTGACTGCATATTTTACGACAAATCTGGAAGAACGACGTCGTGTTTTTGCTATTTCATCATAAATGTATGGCGTAATTCACTTTGTTTTACGCGTTTCTTTATATATCATGTATGCCTAAGGATATGTGCTTACAAATATATTACGACTATATGTTTCATTTTCATTTTTCATTTTATTGAAATTGCAACAATGCAATACATGCGGAACAGAGGCAGCTGTTGCTGGTGTTGTGTCCCGCACATAGAAACTAATACTGGACAGACAATACTCATTTTCACTTGAGTCTAGTGGGGAAAGTCGTGTAAAGTGCCTTTCCCAAGGGCACAAGATCGGTGGCATGTCAGGACTCGAACCCGGGACCTCTTGATTCCGAGTCGCGCACACTGCCTTTGCGCCACACGACCCCACATATATGTTTAGGGATTTGTTTGGAATCCCATGATGTACCCTGTATCATATTATACTTAGTCTGACCCCGACCGCTTCCCTAGGCTTTCATGACCTCGAAAAGCGACCTGTAGGCTGAGTTGGGTATTTCATAAATAAACCAAAGGCTCAAACAAACAAAGAAACAAACAAACAAACAAACAAACAAACAAACAAACAAACGATTTCAACATGTTCAACTTATTAAGAGCAAATGTCTGTAAGGATCAAACAATGGTGGCAGGGGTCAAAAAATCGATTTGGCTCAAATTTTGCACAGTGATAGTACTTGGCCCACAACCCCTCAAAATAGCTTTCTTTCTGCTCCACATCGACCGTTGCCATGGTAACAGCCAAACATGTTTTAGGGCCATTTTCCATGATTTACGCATGCCAGAAACATGAAAATTGCCAAAGTTTAGGACGCCATTACAAACAAATGCTTGAATATATCGGAAAGACAAAAACTGTGCTGAAATGTCCAACTTATCTGCTTTCCTAAGATAGCTTTAAAATTTTCAAAAGTTCAGTTTTAAGGGTCTGGGCATCACTAAGACAATACAGTGTTTTGGGCTTTTGAAATATCCATATTTCTGCCCATTTTTGAAGCGCTGTAACTCCAAAGATGGTGATTTTTTTTCGTTCAAAATGTCATAACAGATACATAATCATATGAGCTATAAAATGCATGTTTGTAAAGTTTGGCCAATTGTTTGGTTCTCACGTGGTTGTCCTCGGAAGTAGGTCATATTTTACATTTCAAGAAAAATACAAATTTTTGTCATCTTTAAGATATAATAAATAAAATACGAAAACAGCAATTTAATACTACTTTAAATAATAAGTAATCCTAATAATTGTCTATCAAATGAATGCTTGTGGAGGTTGGAGTCTTGTTTTGTTGCTGTGTAATTGTCCCAGAAAGTAGGCCATATTTTGGACTTGTGCTAAAATTAACATTTTGGTCTATCTTTGATGCTCTATAACTGACGAAGTAGGATGTTTTTTGGATCCAATCTTTGTAGGGTAGTACATACATGTCTTGTGTATCAAATGATATCTTGTTGAGGTTGGAGTCTTGTTTCGTTGTTGTGTACTTGTCCCTGAAATTAGGCCATATTTTGGACATGTGCGGAAATTTTTCATTTTGGGCTATATTTGAAGCTCTATAAGTGACAAAGTAGGATGTTATATTTGAATCCAATCTTTGTTGGGTAGTACATACATTTATTGTGTATCAAATGAATTCTCGTTGAGTTTGGAGTCTTGTTTCGTGTCTGTGTAATTGTCCATGAAAGTAGGCCATATATTGGACATTACAGAAATTGTATACGGCTGTTTTTGAAGCAGTAAATATGACAAAGTTGTATTTTATTTCAATTCAATCTTTTAAGGGAAGCACATAATTATATGCATTTTGTATCAAATGAATACTTGTGGAGGTTCGGGTCTTTTGTCGTTATTGTGCACTTGTCCCCATATTTAAACATATAAAACTAAAGACATTAGCACACACGTGCACTTCCGAACTTGAAGCCATATAAACGCCAAGGTAGGACGTTATTCGAATTCAATTCTCTAGCAGAAGTAACTTTATCTATTGTCTATGAAATGAAGGCCTATAGAAGGTGGGTTCTTGCTTAGTTGCTCTGTACTTGTCCCCAAAGTAAGTCATAATTAGGACATATTCTATTG
>NW_017803987.1:1232500-1238991 GCF_001625305.1 Branchiostoma belcheri
ATGGGTTCAAAGTAGAACACAGCCGAAGGGAGCAGTCGTTCATGATAGCATCGTGGGATTCTATCAGGGAAAAAGTCTGGGTACTGTCGTTCTTCGCCATTAATTACAACATCGAATTGCCCATTAGGGCTGCTCAGTACGACATAGTTCTCAGCCGTCCCAGTATCAGGTATAATTGGTGTTTCACACTGTTTGCTGTAGTATGGCGGGTATCCCCACACGTCCATGATCACGATGACGAGGTTTACATGCCAAACGCTGTTGTCTCCAGTATTTGTCAGCTTTAGGGACAGGTTGTATCGCGGGTTATACTCATAGTCCAGCGGTGCTGCGACGATTAGCGTCAAACTCTCAACAACAACCTCAAAGCGTCTGAGATCGTTGCCACTTGTGATGTTCACTGACCACGACGTTCCATTTTCCTCTTCCATTAGGCTTTAAATATAGCCAAAAATGAAAATTTCCGAACATGTCCAAACTATGGCCTACTTTCAGGGACAAGTACACAACAACGAAACAGGACTCCAACCTCAACAAGATATCATTTGATACACAAGACATGTATGTACTACCCTACAAAGATTGGATCCAAAAAACATCCTACTTCGTCAGTTATAGAGCTTCAAAGATAGACCGAAATGTTAATTTTAGCACAAGTCCAAAATATGGCCTACTTTCTGGGACAATTACACAGCAACGAAACAAGACTCCAACCTCAACAAGAATTCATTCGATACACAATAGACGTATTTACTACTCTACAAAGATTGAATTCAAATAACATCCTACTTTGTCACTTATAAAGCTCCAAAGCTAGCCAAACATGATAATATTCCGCACATGTCCAATATATGGCCTACTTTCAGGGACAAGTACACAACAACGAGACAAGACTACAACCTCAACAAGATATCATTTGATACACAATACATGCATGTACTACCCTACAAAAATTGGATTCAAATATAACATCCTACTTTGTCAGTTGTAAAGCTCCAAAGATAGCCCAAAATGATAATTTTAACACAAGTCCAAAATATGGCCTACTTTTAGGGACAATTACACAACAACGAAACAAGACTCCAACCTCCACAAGCATTCATTTGGTAGACAATTATTAGGATTACTTATTATCTAAAGTAGTATTAGATTGCTGTTTTCGTATTATATCTTAAAGATGACAAAAATTTGTATTTTTCTTGAAATGTAAAATATGACCTACTTCCGAGGACAACCACGTGAGAACCAAACAATTGGCCAAACTTTACAAACATGCATTTTATAGCTCATATGATTATGTATCTGTTATTACATTTTGAACGAAAAAAAATCACCATCTTTGGAGTTACAGTGCTTCAAAAATGGGCAGAAATATGGATATTTCAAAAGCCCAAAACACTGTATTGTCTTAGTGATGCCCAGACCCTTAAAACTGACCTTTTGAAAATTTTAAAGCTATCTTAGGAAAGCAGATAAGTTGGACATTTCAGCACAGTTTTTGTCTTTCCGATATATTCAAGCATTTGTTTGTAATGGCGTCCTAAACTTTGGCAATTTTCATGTTTCTGGCATGCGTAAATCATGGAAAATGGCCCTAAAACATGTTTGGGCTGTTACCATGGCAACGGTCGATGTGGAGCAGAAAGAAAGCTATTTTGAGGGGTTGTGGGCCAAGTACTATCACTGTGCAAAATTTGAGCCAAATCGATTTTTTGACCCCTGCCACCATTGTTTGATCCTTACAGACATTTGCTCTTAAGTGTCAGTTTCCAGTCTTTTGCAATGTATCTAAAACACTGAGTATGAATCGATTTAAGACGTCCAATGATGCAATTTTTAGGGCTTGGAAACCAGATTTTTTTCAAAGTCAATATTATAGTCACATATCTACATACTGGGTTGAAAGGAAAATGTCCAAATAATGTATATCGACATTCATGGAACAGAAGTATTGAAATTTCTGAAGAAAAACAGTAACGGGAAGGTCCTGGGTTGATTTTTAGTGTACCGCACAGAAAACAAAGGACTCATCTTGTGGCTTGTTTCTGCATTTTTAAATGTCCAAAGTACAAAATACTGATTAACATGTGCTAATGTGGGACAGAATGTGTCACTATCATACAGATTGCCTTATTCAGAATATTTCCAGTATTGCCGCATTGAAATTGCATTGAATGCCTTTAAAACCTAATGCATTATATTATATCATTTCTTTATGTCAAACTGTATTACCATAAGAAAGAAGCTAGACAAAGACACTAAATTTAATAAAAAGGCAAAAAGAATCATTGAGGCTTCCCTCCCTGATAATGTCATGGCCCACCCCTATTCCCACCCACAGTATCGTGTGTTAATAAATATTTAATGTGCGTAGTTTTTGAACGACACCCTAAAGGGAAATAACGTCGCTGCTTTCATGTTATCCTAAATCTATCTGTGTCTCGGGAAGTCTAGAGAACAGGGCTTTGTTTTACGGTGTTTTTCTTATAACCCTATCACTAAACATCTAAGGCCATGTTGATTTGATTATATGGATGACATCCTCCGGGAGCCCCAAAACTGATGCGCGCGTGCGAATAAAAAAAATTTGCAAAAAAAAGTTCTTTTCATTATGAAATCTACGTGGTTATGAGGGTTGAGCAAATGGCACAGAATATGGTTTGGCGAATAATCTAGTCTTCAAGTTCATTTCTTTACAATTTCGTCTTTTTTCGTTTGATTTTGGCATTCTACGACATTGGTATAGTTTTTATTAATTTTTTTTGTAACTAATGGTATATTTTTGCTCATTTTGCAACTGATTTGTACGATTTACAGTATGGTTGAAAACTTTTTTTTTTTGGAAACGGCCGAAAATTCATGCGCGCTCGGATGTCATCCATATAATCAAATCAACATGGCCTAATGATGTTTTAATGCTTCAAGCAGTTTACATTCACAACCTAAGACTAGCGCCACGTCATCATTGCACAACGGTAGACTACCAAGATCCTCCATCATATTATGTCTTACGGTCGTTCAAAATTGTTTATTGCAAACTCATGCTCGAGGGCTAATTGCAAATACAGAATTGAGTACGAATATTCTGCAAGTACAAACATCAAGATAAAACCTCCTTGCCCCAACCATGGTTAGATGTAGGTCGGGAGCAAGGTCGGCTGGTGTTCGGCAAGGTCGCTTACTGCTCGGCTGCGCCAGTCGAATGTTTCAAAATGATTAAAACGGACTGTAGGTTCCGCCATGGTTGTCTAGTGTTCTAGAGTAGGACAGCAGTACAGTCGGGTTTGATTTGACTGCTGTCGGGTCAAATATGACTCAAATTTGATCCGATTCGTATAGGAAGGTAGGCGTAGCCTAAACTTGACCAGACTGCTCCCGAAGTTTAGCCAAACTTGGTTGGTTGGCAGTCATGGGAAGGTTCTTAATGTGTGACAGGGGCTTAAGATATGATATTCCAAATGCGTCCTGCCATTATAAAAACTTCTCACGCCAACTCAAAATCCCTGATATCCGATAATAAAAATGCTGTAACACTACTGTACACTAAAACCTGCTTTGGAATGCTGATTTGATAAAGACGTGGTGTCTTTGGCAAATATCTATGTGCCAAAAGACCCCCCGAGTGATCCTAATTGCTTAATTGAATCAATCCTACTCATTGTACACGAGGTTTGACCACACAATGGATTCCCAATATATTCAAGGACACGTTGCGGCAAGCCTCTGCCCGTTTGTCCAATACATTCAACCCTTTTGCACACACTCGAGTGCTTTTAAGACAGAGTAGTCTATTCAAGTGTGCGTGGGAATTTTGATTACCTTTCAGCTACGCACGGATAAGTGGTATGGTAGAAAGACGTCATAACTTTGATCGAAATTTGATTTGAGTTGATGTATTAGGATGTATAAATGGCATATAGCCAGGACTGCTAACCGGGGCTATGTTTCTTCTATTCTAACACTTATCACAAGACATGGCGACGGCACACTCAAGTTTTTCCAAATTATGTTTATGCCACCACCAAGGCATACTCATTTTCAAGAGTTTTATTTAGTTAAGTGACGAAAGCCGTGTAAAGTGACTTTCCCAAGGGCACAAGATCGGTGGCATTGCAGGATTCGAACCCGTGACCTCTTGGTTTCGAGGCGAACACACTACCGTTACGCCACACGACCCGGAGCTATTTCAAATGGCTAGCCCTGGTAACTGGACAATATACACTGTAAGAACGGTTAAATTACTAAATGCGTGGGTTATACGAATTATATAAGACATGGAGTTATTTTAATACGCAGATGGTCAGTGAGACTAACCTAGCAAACATAATATTTGTGATAAAAGAAAACGTTACAAAACTATGTAGGTGTAAATGCTACCTGGCCTAATCACAATGCGCACGCTTTATTTACAATATGATCAGAATTCCCACGTCGTAAATACTTTGCCATCGTTTGGAGTGGATGATGACAGGAAGACATAGTGTTGCCCTTTCAGGTCATCGGATACAAATATATCAACAACCCAATTAGGCCATAACAAGTAATTTCATGGATGACATCAGCGCGCGCATTGATTTTCGCCTGATTTTGAAAAAAAAAAGAAATTTGTTGCCCTCTTAAAGTGGTCAACGTGCCGAAAAAGATGTCTCTTACCATGCTGGAACGTAGATGGCATAAATATGAAGAGAGGAGATAAGAAAATGCTCTGATTTAATGTTTCTCGTTTACTTTGTGCAGTGATGTATTTCATTTCTTTTGTACATGTATGTGATGGTGGCTGTGTATATCTGATGTTGCAACTGAACCAAAACCATTTGTACAAATGATTGAAAACTTTTATTTTTCGAAGTTCTTTCAGTGTGAAATGAATGTTGTAATAGTCGGCAGTAAACGTAGCACAATATAGGTATCATTTGTTTAACAAGGCTGATGATGTCAAAATTTGAAAATGTAGGAATCTTGATGTTTTGGCCCGCCCTGTTTTTTTCGCAGAGGATGTCATCCATAAAATGTATTTTCTGTGGCCTTATGTAAAATGTCAGCTCAAGGCTTGTCGCCTGAGGCATTATTGGAAATTTGCGTCTGCCTTTAGAACGAATTTTGTAAAAATGCTATTTTGACCCGCTTTTGTTTTCGCAGATCTCTACAGGGGTTCATTTTGGATACTAGCCAGTAACTTGAAATTACTTGCATGTACGTAAATGTCGTATATCAAGAAAATTTACTGACGATATAATGTCACAGGCGTTAATTTTCCAGACCTTTACAAGTAGATTCTAACCTTGTCTATAAACCAAAAAGGCCAGTCAACGTGTACAACATATGAAGGACAAAACCTTTTCTACCTTTTATTTTGCACATCTATTTGTAATAATTCTCTGTCAAGGTTATACTTGTTCATATTTGCTACATATTGATTTTCACGTCAAAATTTGTTAATGTTGCACAACTTGATAATTCCTTGGAGATTGTAAAGGAATTATGAATCCCAGCTAGGCCAAGAAGGCACTCGGGGGCCGAAGCTCCGCGCGGGTACATACATCTTCCAATTACAACAGCTGCAGTGTGTGATGGTCTCTTGGATCAAAAGGTCGCTGGTTTGAATCCCAACATTGAATTCTTAACCTCAATATGCCAACCACTGGTGGAAATGAAGTTATTATGAGGCAGATTTATAATATTTGAATAAATGATATATATTGCATGTTCTTGCCCGCATGGGACGAATGGAACATTGTGTAAAGCTAAAATATATTACAAGTCACTGGGTGGGAAAAACCTTATCTACAGCGTATTAAATCATCGAAACGCAATTCTCGGAAATAGGTCTGGTAAGCCGGCGTCTTCATTGGCTAATCAGTTTAAAATGTGACGGGTACGTCTCAAGTTATCAGTAGTAGTCCGTTACACCGTGACGAAGTTAACCGCTTACACTTTACAGCTATGTGATTAGATTACGGTATACTCTGTTCTCATTGGTTGAAGTACTGATTTAATATCGACGGGTCTTACATAAAATTCAGGCTTAGGTAACCGTTCGTCATAGACGTACGAAACTACATCTCTGACAAAAAGGACTACATATTTTATTTATAAACCTTTTAGTAGCGCTCTTTACCCATGGGCTGTTGCAAAGTGAAGCTATTCAGTACTTCAGGGTGAGCCACAATGTGATAGAATCTTTAATACGGGTACAGCCATTGACAAGACTCCTTTTGGCTAGCTACACATACTTTGCTTTGAAATAAAGTGCATTTCTAGGATCATTGGTCATATTTTGGTTGTTTTCTGACAATGTGAAGTACGAAAAGGAATATCCGAACATTCGGTGTCTATTTCAGCAGGGATATATTTCATTATTGTCTGTTTGCTATTACAAACAATTAAAATGAAAGCATTTAAACACTATATATATATATATATATATATATATATATATATATATATATATATATATATATATATATATATACTATACTATACTACTACTA
>NW_017803987.1:1239011-1302876 GCF_001625305.1 Branchiostoma belcheri
ATATATATACTCCTAGCTAACGGCACATAACATGTGGTAGATTAAGGTAATCCTGTTTAGAGTCATATCTGCTGCAAGGTTCCTTATGAATAACTACTATGAAAGGATTACACCATGTGGTATCAGTATGGAATGACAATGAAGGCCATCATAAGCCAACATTATATATTAATACTAAATTGCTTCAATCGTCTTTAAGATGCTGACGTACTGCATTCAATTTTAAATTTTTAATTTATGTAATGATAAGGCAATACCAAACGTCTTTTTTATCTGGTCATTTCCTCACAAATCAGTTGAATCATGGAACCCTATTATTTCAAATCAGTACAATTCAGAAAGTGCCAGAATATGCTGCCTTTCAGCTGTCTGCCATGTTTTATTTACATTCTAGTTTATGGTGGTCCCAGAAACTAAGTGCGCCTCATTTAAACTGTTTTAACGCAAATGAATTTTAAAAAATGTGACCTTATTGCACAAATGCACAAACTGGAAATAAATTACAACCACCCGATGACGTAGTTAATCAAATATTTCTATTTTTGGCTAAAATGTTATATAATACCTCTTTAAGAACTACTTTCAAAGACTATCGGGCTCCCGCGCCTTCCCATGTACTTAGGCGTGCTGTTGGCTATCTGTCCGCATTAATAATATCACAATGAGGAGCACTACACCTCCGGGTCCCCCATGGCAAAGTTCCTCGCCTGATTACAGTATCAAATTCACTGCTGTATCTCATCATCACTGGATGTCCCCGTCTGCCCTTCAAGCACAAGCCAGCAAAATATACCTTAGCGAACCCGGCCCGACGCAACTCTTATATTTAGCGGGCTGATGATGATCGATTGGAGGATCCAACGGCTCATTTGGATGTGGTCAGACCTTGCTGAGGAGGTCCTTCGTTGGCGTGATGGTATCAAAGGTAGCTTGAAAGCTGCGGTAAGTGTTGGAGAGATAGCGATCCGCTTTGGGTACACGGCTAATCTGCACCCGCCACACGCCTGGCGGCTTCAGTGGGAAGAGGGTGCGGTGTGCGGGAGGTTTCCTCCCGGTTCTTCTTTCTTCTCCTGCGCGGCGGATCGTTCGGAAGGAGTGGACAGTTCGGAGCCACGATGTCCTCGTCCCTGGAGTGGGTCTACATCTCCAACTGGAAAAGCCAGTGGAATTGGAAGCGTTGGATCGAGCCTTTGATCGAAGACAGAGACGTGAGTGTGTGTGTGATGTTGCATGTTGCCAGTCAGAGACGTCGAAAAGTACCGAACAGTATGGTCTTAACCACATTTCTTTTAGCACAACCTTAGAATGATTGCTATCGTATGCTAATACGTGCGGTAAAGGTATTTCGTTAATAGTCGCTGCAATACCATTTTGCACTAATCTAAGCTTGGCTAGCTTGAGTTACTTCGACGATAATAGACTTTATATTCTACCTTTAAACGTACCGAACAGTATGGCCTTAACCAGATTTCTTTTAGCACAACCTTAGAATGATTGCTTATACTTGCGGTAATGGTATTTCGTTAAGAGTCGCTGCACTACAATTTCATATTGGTCTAAGCCTGGCTAGCTTAAATTGCTGGGATTACGACGATAATAGTCTCTCTATACTACCTTTAAAAGTGGTATTTAGGCATAAATACGGTGGTCTTGTTGATATTCATCCATCGCCCTGGGTAAAACAGACCTGGTACTCTGCCTATTCACAGAACTCATGTAGCGGCTTACGCTACTTAATATGCACGGTACAAGATAGGCACTGTATGCCGTGAAAGACAGATATCGTAATGCACTAAAAGCCACCTTTATGAAATTTGTAACGAATATTCAAACCCTTCGTTGTTGCATTTATATATGTCCGTGATCCGAATTTTTATGAGTTGTTATTTTTCTATGGAGTATACTACATCTTCCACTACTTCCACTTGTTACTAAACAAAGATTAACTCACATTTCTGACACGGTTGGCATTAAAACCGCCTACACTTAGTTTGTGGGACCACCAAAAACTATCAGAATGTAAACAAATATGGCTTTTAAACACTCGTATGGTGTAATATTTTGGCACCTCCATTTCCTAAATGACACTCATTTACAATGAAGTATCAATTTACTTATACTAGTAAAGAAATGAGTAGAAAATGACTTTTGTATCGTTCTTATGTTACATCATGCAGCTTTAACTCGTCTTTTCATCTCGTATAAGAAACGAAAGCTTTTCAATAATTTATGATGTTTACTAACACCAATTTACCAACATCAAATAAGTCGCGCCACTCAAAATGTCAAACAAGTCATATTGATTTATATTCTCTACCATCAACTTAATTTTTAATTTTCATTTCGAATGTGCGGATTGTTGATTACGAAATACATGTATGTCAGGTCCTATTAATTTTGTTCTTCGCCTGCCTCCTATCGCTGTCTTTTATAACAATGTTTTGTTAATGAGGGTCTTGATTTTTGGCTAGTATTAGGCACTATTCTTTGCTAAATGGTACTTTTTAGTATCATTATTTGCCCAAATTCTGTATGAAAATTCATTTTATCCAAGAATACCTGGTCATTTCTTAAGTATATCCAATATGAACTGTTGGGTCTGAAGAAAAAAATGGCTGAAAAATATCGTTAATATATTGTATTTTAAAAAATGCAGTTCAGTGCAAATGACGAAGAAATTATTAGTAGTTAAGTATCGTTGACATCTTATACTTCTCAGTCTATGTTACCATTTTTTTCGTTTATACAGGTTTAGGTCAAACCTGTGTTGTACAATGTAAACTTGGAGGGATGGTCACAATATTTACGTAATACATTGCATATTGTCCACTGTTATATTATCATACACAAATACTGTTGACTGTGTTTGGCCTATTGCTTCAGAATCTCCTATGTTTTCCATTTTACCACTGTTTCTTTTACAGGTAGATTGAATCCCGAATTATGCACTGTAAACTTTGCTAGAAAGGTAGTCACCACTTCAAAGTTGCCCACAACATATTTCACGTTAATACCTCCGTGAAAATTGGAGGTATCGTTCTTGATAGTACTTGGGCTGTTGTTGTCTGTTGACTGTTTGGCCTATTGTTTTTCCCATGTTTCGGTATTACCATTGTTTCTTTTTCAGGTAGATACTCTACCCTAATTCATGCACTGTAAACTTTGCTAGAAAGGTAGTCACTGCTCCAAAGTTGCTCACTACATGTTTCAATACATTCACGTTATTACCTCCGTGAAAATTGGAGGTATTGTTTTTTTATAGTATTTGGGCTGTTGTTGTCTGCAGGTGCTGTGTGTGGTCGTCAACAGGACGTCCTCCACCTGCATCTTCCGTTTCCCGGGCGACAAGGTACTGTTCTGCCTGGGACCACTCCATCCCATCCGGAGGATAGCTATCTGTGTAGCAACTAACAAGTATCCTTTCTACCGTTTGTACTGTTTTTGCGTACGCGGTGTGTGTCTGTGTGTGTGTGTGTGTGTGTGTGTTTGTGTTGTGTGTGTGTGTGTGTGTGGGGGGGGGGTAGGGTCTGTGTTGTCTGTGCTTTCGCATACTTAATGCCGAAAAGGCCAGCATAACTCAAGGAGATATGGATTGCAATACAATGATATTTGGTATGTATCCTTGGTATGTGGGTAGGTGTTGGAGAAATAAAGGGCCAAGGTTGATTTGAATTGGTGGATTTCCTTGGTACCGCAGTGGAGCTTTTACATATTCTGTTCTGGATATGCACACTTTTTCCCTGCAATACGTTAACCATTCATTTCTGGACATTCGTTGTATACATTTCTATAAATGATATTTTAAAAAATCCGAATCATGTTTCATTCCAAGCAAAATGTGATTCAGCGACGAGACCAACCAATCAGACACCAAATATTACAAATACTCCTGGATACAATCCACATCAATATCTAATTTCACCATGATCCTCTCTTTAGCCGTAAAATGCTTAATTCATGTGTCCTGATTTTCCTTTAAAGCCAGAGTTGATCCCACCGAAGCCGTTCCCTGACCTCATTCCTGATGAGTCTATGATATACGTACATGCACATCATGTCCACAACAACTCTTTGATACCCATTCATCCATACCCTTACCAAGGCAACATGTGTCCCTCTTGTGCAGTTAAACTCTACCCTATATATTCTAGAACCCAAGGGAGATCCTTGGCAGCAGACACTTAGAAAAGTTTGTTGAGTACGAGTGACTCATGGGTATCAGTAGTATCGAACGCAGCTTGCTGATTGCATTTAAAGTGACTCCGACAACGTGACATGGAATTTGATTGTCCCAGGAGCGGATGATTGTTGCAGGTCGGTAGAGTCAGTGCAGAAGTGAAGAGAAGTGTCAGTGTGAAAGGTTTTTCAATATCGACTGCTGGAAGTGTCCTATCTGATTGTGTGTGACGGTGAAGTATTGATCTGGTCGCCGTGCGGTCAAACATATCCTGGAGCCGTAAATGTGGGAATGTTTGCCGGTAAACTGGCTGATTGTGCTTGATGGACCATTGTCATCAAAGCAAATGAAGCATTGAAGACTAGTATGTTTTTAGAATTTAGTTTATCGATTGCAACGAAGTCAGTGCTACACTGCAAACAAGGTAAACGACAAACATCAACAATACTTTATTTATTGCCCGTGATGTGGCTGATTGTGCTTGATGGGCCATTGTCATAAAAGCAAATGAAGCATTGAAGACTGGTATGTTTTGAGAAGTTAGTTTATTGATTGCAATGAAGGCAGTGCTACTCTGCAAAAAGGGCAAACTACACATTAACGATACTTTATTTATTATTTAAATGAAAACGAAGTGGGACATCTACAGGGCAACGTGGAATACAAGCTAGATACCGATTCTCAGACTTTTATACATTTTGCATCCTGCTTAAGCTTAATGATGATGCTTAGCCATATGCAAACATATACAAATGAGTATGTAAATATATCACACTAACAATCATATACCATGCTGAATACATTCACTTAAAATCATCTCTGGATAAAAATTCTGGAAAAAAAACTAAAAAAAAAAGATAGGCGTTCTGGTACTGTGGCAGATTTATTCGTGTTTCCTTTTTTAAGGTCGTTTCGATCAACATGTTTATTGATTTCACAATTTGCTAAACAGCCCAGCTGCAGTTGTTTTCACCACCCATTGCCATCATTTCATCGGTATCAGTAAAATCAACTCATACTTCTTTCATATCAGATGTATGAACAAATTCAAGTCATTTTTCAGACCAAAATATTGACATGCACTAGCATTTTTACCTTCACATTTTACCAGAACGTTATTTTTGCTAGCGTTTGTATGAGTATATATGTGGAATACGGTTTAGTACTATAGCTAAAGAAACTGTGGGTGGGTTGTCATGAAACTTAGTATGTCGTTGGTATTGATTAAACCTCAAAATGGTTAGATGTTTGGCTTCCTAGCAGCTTGTTTGCACATGAAAGCAATGGCACGTTATATTATTGCCCGAAGAACATGAGATATTTGATGCTCAGATGACAAGGCGGCTTCTTTTACATAAAATATTTATATGTGAATCTTGTAGCTACAGGACAGTGCTCACCTTGGTTCATATAAAAATCTATTTTGGCGTCATATAGCCTGAAAATGCCACCAGATGATATGAAAAAAGTATTCGACTTAACGATCGATCATACATATCTTCAAAACATTTCGCTATCTTTATTTGACGTCTTCATATCGTCTTGTTTTCTTCTTATTCAGGTCTCTGACAGTTAATTTTCACCGTGCAGTGCGATGAACTTTAAAGTCGACAACCTTCCATATTCATAGCCCATGGCTGTGAGATTGCGAGAATAGATGCGACAGGTGAAAGTATTGGATGAAGGCACAGTGGACTTTATCTACAAGACATCTTGGCAGCTCAAGATACAACACCATGGGATCAATAAAGAATTCCACAAAATTGTCACGTTTAGGCCAAAGCATGTAATTTTTATGGATGACATCATCGCGCGCATTAATTTACGCCTGATTTTGGGGAAAAACAAGAATTTTTTGCCCCCTCACAGTGGTCAGGTCAACATGCCAAAAATGGGCAAAGATGGGCAAAATATATGTTGCCATGCCGGAACGTGAATGTCAGATAAATATGAAGAGGGGCGAAAAGACAAAGCTCTGGTTTAATGTTTTGTCTTTTACTTTAATGCAGTGTATTTCATTCCTTTTATGTGTGATGTTTACGGAATCAAAACCATTTGCACAATTTGGAAACCTTTTATTTTTCAGTAGCAATGGATGTTGTAATAGTTTGAGGTAAGCTTAGCACAATATAGGTATCATTTCTTGTTCAACAAGGTTTATGATGTCAAAATCCTGTTTTTTTCGCCCAGCTTGTTTTCTTCCGCCCTATCACATTAGATTTGGAGTTTGAGAAAGATGGCATCTATAAAATTTACTTGAACATCGTGATAGTGAGAGCAACTCAATTCCCGTGTATGAAGATCGCCTTGACGTGTGTGTCAGATAATGCATCTTTAGAAGTCGTGCAAAGCAGTTATCTTTTACAATAACCTGCCTCAAGATGACAGCTTCAGATAGTAGATAAAAGAAGTGAAGCCCCTATACGTAAATCGTAATTAGCTTGCGCAGTGTCATGTTATATCTTGTCTACTCTAGGGACTACAGACAGATCTCCTACGCATTTTATCCTACTTTAAAGTGGAAATAAACATCATCCCGGGGCGCCAGTAAGGATTACATTTTAACCCCCCGGGCTTGGCATCTGCTATAAACTGATACTCGTTTACTTATAATTGCCATGTGGATTGCCTTTCCGATAACCCTTACCCACCAGTCTTTCTAGCAGTAATTTGTTGGGTGCGTGGATACTTATATAAATGGCTGACCTATCGATCAAATGGTGTACTGGACGAAAATGAACATAAATAGATAAGGTTAATCGCCAATAGTGGACACAGAGCAGGGCTATTCTCCAAGCAGAGATTTAGGCTTCGGCTTGTCGTGTTTTTGGCGTTTTTATCAGGCTTAGCTTTAGATTTTGGACTGGTATTTCTTCAAAAGCTTTGGGTTTGCAAATGGCTACTGCCATGCCAATTTTGTTACTGTCTTGCAGCCACCGAAAGATCTGCTTGCAGATTAGCGCAGGCCGACAGAGTCAGCTTAAAACAAATATATCGTTGATCTAATCAAGTCGAATTGTGCCTCAAACTAATGAGTGGCGACAGTTCTTTATGCACACGTATTCTGGAACTGTTTTCCCTAAGCGTACGATCCGTCAATCTGATGCCGCAGTCATTACTTTTGATCCCAACGGCATCGGTTATTGTGCAGTGCAAATTAGCGAATTTATCGTAGTCATCATTTTTGCCTTCTGGGTGCTTTACAGTACACTGGGTCGTGATACATATCGACGTTTTGTGGAAAGGAGGGCCTGGTGATTCTGAAAACATCCAACACTAGTTTCTCCAAAACAATGCCTGTTATGATATTTTGTACTACTTACAAAATTGTGGTTGAAAGCACATGGGCGGGGACATTGACAGAATGACAGGAGGTCGAAAGATAGTAGTAACAATAACAATGCTGATATGATATTTTGTATCACCGACGTTTACGGAAGTATGTTTATGGGTGGCGGAGAATTGTGGTTCTGTATTTGTTTGTCCGGACAAAGTAGGTTGAAAGCACGTGGGTAGGGGTATTGACAGAATGACAGGAGGTCGAGAGATGGGAGAGCAGAAATGGAGCGGCCTTGGGGGAATTCAGGAAGACAAAAAGTGTATACTTCCGAGATGCTAATCATGTTTACCGAATTTTTTCCTCTGTTTCCTCTTCTTCTTCTCCAAACCAATAAGGTCAATGATCTGAACCAGGCGTCTGTCACCATGGTAACTAGTGTTGGGTTACACAATGTTACAATTCTATAGCAGGAGGGATTTGGACTCCTTTTCTGACCGTATATATGGATGTGTTTGTGTAAGAGCAGACCATATGCGAAGGTAAACATTATGCATTTGCTTTGCAAATGTTTCCTTTCTGGTTAATTTACTTGTTTTATGATGAAAAGTACAAATGATGCTAGCAAATATCAGATGACCGAACGTCCTTGACAGAACGCCCAGATATTTTGAGATGTTTGTGATGTGCACCATCCTCATCAACAGTCTCATCCTGTCTTTGTCCAGGCCCATCCCCATCACGGAGTAAGTACCATTAAGTTACTCCTCTCCTCCACTCAGAATAATGCATGACATGGCGGAACAACAACCTTATATGGCAGCATGTAGTTTCCATGATTTTTAAAGTCTAATCAAAAACTGACCTTGTAATTCCTAATGAGGGCGGAACTAGGCAATGGGGACATTGATACCCGTCACACACGCAACCAAGCAATCGTATCCAAATATATGTTTTTAAAGTTCAAACTTTTGGTCCAACACAAAAAAGTCTCTCGCCTAGAGCTTTCGACCAGTCACTCTGGTCTTCCTCAGTCGACTGACCCAGTGAAACTTGTCACGTGGCTTCTTTGAAGTGTGACGTCAACACTGGGTTAAAAGTATCTGGTAGACGATGTCGGCCCCCGTCGCGGTTCAATGAATGGTAATGGGCCCTGATGTATATGGCTTCCTTCACCCCTCTCAAGAAATAGTCCCTTGAGGAAGACCAGAGTGACTGGTCGAAAGCTCTAGGTGAAGGAATTACATGTGTTGGACCAAAAGTTTTAACTTTAAACATGTAACTACCAACACAGATGAACTTTCATGACAGTGACACTTGTGATTTTTCCTCAGCTATGTGTTCATGGCGATCTACACGGCGGAAATGGCTATCCGGGTGGTGGCGAGTGGCTTCATCAGGCGGAAGCACTCCTATCTCAGGGACATGTGGAACGTTATAGACTTTCTCGTCATTTTTCTCGCGTGAGTTCATCCACCTCATATCTCGCATGAACTAACAGCTTGCATGATTGGTTAGCCTAGTGGGCAGAGTGCATCTGGTTGGTCGAGCGTTCATGACCAATCTCGGCCTGGGTTTTAAATATTGTGCTTGCTGAGACGTGATTATTCTGCAAACTCTTATTATTACTGCAAAAGCTAGCACCCGTTCCTGCCAACTCATTTTTACACTAGTAAGAGAATACACTAAGCGACTATGGCAAAGAGAAGTTAAGCAGCGCTAGTTAAACACAAATCTCCATATTTATGGGGTGGGAAGACTCCGACTTGCACGATCTTTTGAACAACGTATGTGAAAGGCAATGTGAAAATTCGTATCATGGAAGGTTTAGATTTCATCCAACATGACGAATTTCAATCTTATCTATATAAACTGCTGTGAAATATAAGTCTAGAATTTTATATGCTCTTGGGATTTATCTACACTAGTAGGTGTTCCAGATTTTTCGTTTGTGTTGACAGAACGTTCCATTACCTCCGCCAAGAAGGTTATGTTTTCCATAGCGTTTGTATGTCTGTGTGTGTGTATCTAGTTTAGCACGATAACTCAAGAAGCTTTTGATAGATTGTCATAAAAGTTGGTAGGTAGATAGGTGTAGATAAGACCTAGATATATTTAGATTTTGGGCCCCCTGGCGGCTTTGCTTGGCACTGCAGCATAATTAATCTATGTTATCCTACTGATCAAGGCAGCCTTGCAGTCTTTTCAAAAGTTCAATCCTGAAAACTAGCTTTGCTTACATACTTTGTAGCTGTGTGCGTTTGACAATGCCGAGAAAATGAAGGATGGTCGGTGTCAAAGGCACATAAGCACCTCATTCGTCTGCCAAAAAAATAGGAATCCTCAAGTCTCTTTGACCTCACGAAAAGCCATCGGCATGAAAGTGAATAGAAGCTGCTGTACAGAATGTGAAAAAGGCGCTGCTAAATGATGTGTTGTCAGTGTGAAAAATTAAAGCAAGCATGAAACTCGTCCGCAACTGTGAGCGAAATGAGAAGAAGGATCTAGAAGTAAGCCTGGGGGGTATCTATGTTACAGTGACGAGTAGCGCTGTAGGGAAGAATACACACAGGACAGCAACATATACAGATGCGTCCATAGCCACGCCGAATCTCTAACCCTAGGCAATACATCAAGTTCTGACTGAAGAATACAGATAAGTAATGTGATCCGCCGTGCAGTTACTGAGAGAAAGCCACGGGCATGTTTATTCCCTGACATACACTGTAGCACTGGTTGGATGCAAATACCTGTCCGACTCACTTAATACAAGGCGAAGAGTGCAGAAAAATAGCACAGAATGTAGAAAACTTCAACAATTGACACCATATAGTTGCCAGAAAGACCGTATAGGCAATGACAAATTTTACCAGAGCAAAGTTTGTACCGGCACTACACAACGAATGCAAACTCAGAAACAGCAGTCTAGTTAACCTTTTCCCAGAGTAATGTTTCCTACAGAAAGATAGCACAGAATGTAGAAAACGCTGACAATTGACACTGTGTAATTTCCAGAAAGACTATACAGGCAATGACAGTTTTACCAGAGCAAAGTTTGTACCGGCACTACACAATGAAAGCAAACAGCAGTACTAGTCTAGTTAACCTTTTCCACAGTAATGTTTCCTACAGAAAGATAGCACAGAATGAAGAAAACGTTAACAATTGACACCGTATAGTTGCCAGAAAGGCAATGGCAGTTTTACCAGAGAAAAGTTTGTACCGGCACTACACAACGAATGCAAACTCAGAAACAGCTGTCTAGTTAACCTTTTCCCAGAGTAATGTTTCCCCACAGATTGAAAGATAACACATAATGTAGAAAACGTTAACAATTGACACCGTATAGTTGCCAGAAAGACCGTATAGGCAATGACAGTTTTACCAGAGCAAAGTTTGTACCGGCAACACACAACGAAAGCAAACTCAGAAACAGCAGTACTAGTCTAGTTAACCTTTTCCACAGTAATGTATCCTACAGAAAGATAACAGAATGTAGAAAACGTTAACAATTGACACCATATAGTTGCCAGAAAGAGCGTATAGGCATTGCCAAGTTTTACCAAAGCAAAGTTAGTACCGGCACTACACAACGAATGCAAACTCAGAAACAGCAGTGTAGTTAACCTTTTGCCAGAGTAATAGTTTCCCCACAGAATAGGAGCACAGAATGTAGAAAACGTTAACAATTGACACCGTCGTTGCCAGAAAGATCGTATAGGCAGTTTTACCAAAGTTTGTACCGGCACTGCACAACAAATGCAAACTCAGAAACAGCAGTCTAGTTAACCTTTTCCCAGAGTAATAGTTCCCCACAGAAAGATTCTTCGTGCCTGACTGCTTTCTGATTCTCACGGCAATCGTAGTTGTATAAAGCCTCTCTCCAATCGCCCCTACTTAACAGACTTGATGAAGCGTTGCTGGGTAGAAGGAGGATGTAGTGCATACTTAACGTTACGGGTAGTGGCTACTATTGATTCCGGGCGCTGTGCGTTACCAGGGATAATCAGTACGACTCCTGTCCAATTTTCCGCCCAGCAGCATCATTTCCTCATCGGGGCAAGACACTTAGCCGTGGCGGCTACAGAATCGTAATGTACTTTCTAGCACCTGTTAAAGTTTAAAGAGCATATGCCGTACTTTAGATGTATGGTTTACTGCTCATCTGGAAAGTAGAGACTAACACTTTGCCTCAAATAAATCCTTTGTTCTCAATACTTATCATTGGTGGCTACAGAATCGTAATGTACTTTCTAGCACCTGTTAAAGTTTAAAGAGCATATGCCTTGAGTTAGATGTATGAAAGTGTACAACTTACTGCACTGTATAGAGTAACATTTGTTCTCAGTCACTCTATATTTCCTCATCAAGGCAAAACACTTAATAGTGGTGGCTACAGAATCGTAATATACTTTCTAGCACCTGCTAAAGTTTAGATAGCACGTGCCCTGTGTTAGATGCATAAAAGTTTATAGTGAACTGCTTATCTGGACAGTATAAAGTGTAACATTTTACCTTTAAAAATCATTTGTTCTCAGACATTCAAAATTTCTTTATCAGGGCAAAACACTTAATAGTGGTGGTTCCGGAATCGTAATGTACTTTCGGCCACCTGTTCAAGTTTAAAGATCATATGCTATGTGTTAGATGTATGAAAGCTTACTGCATGCACAATTGAGACTGTAACATTTTACCTATAACAAACCCTTTGTTCTCAATCACCCTATATTTCCTCAGCGGGGCAAAATAGTTTCTAGCACCTGTTTAAAGAGCATATGCCGTGCATTAGATGTATAAAAGTTTACTGCACAGTATAAACTGTAACATTTTACCTATAACAAATCCTGTGCTCTCAGTTATTCCACATTTCCTCATCAGGGAAAAACAATTAGCAGTGGTGGCTACAGATTCGTAATGTACTAGTACTTTCGCCCATCTAATAAAGTTACAGTGCATTACATGTATAAAAGTTTATGGCTCACTGATTATTTTTGCAGTAAAAACTCCAACATTTTACCCTGCAGATATTAGCTTCAACATTTTTGGCATAGAAAGACAGGCAGATATCTTTAAAATACCATTCTAATCCGTAAGCTAACGCACTTGCTTTTCTACCAGGCTCCGATAACACCAACTTAATTGAAGTTTCGTCAGCTACATCTTCATCAAGACCTGAAAGTTAATCGTAAACATTGCTTTATATGAGAGGCTGCGAATCCGTTAATTGTGTTCGCCGGGGTCCTATTAACTAGTAATCCCTAGGTGCACACAAAACGTAGTTGATTGTTGTTTGACTTTCATTCCGATGTCATTTAATGCTCCTTCCGTCAGTCGTATAAACCTAGAATACGCCTACGCCAAATGGTTTACGACTATCTTTATTTGCATGATCAGAGGAAGACAGAAAAGCCGCTCTTTCATAGACGTTGCGACATTCAATACGGAGCACTTAAACACATTATCGTTGTTAAAGTGAAACAATAGTGTAGAAGTAAATGAGTGCATATAAAGAGAATGCAGAGCAAAATCTCTCGTAACATGTATCGTTGACAGTCAACGTGAGCACTATTATATTTCCGAAATACTAGAAAGCAATTGTTTTTAGTATATTTTGCACGCAATGTGTACATGTATTCTGTTTATGTTATGAGTTATGTTCTGGACTATATGTGAATCATTGATAATACACGCGCCTATTTCAGAATTTTAATTTTGGGATATATCTTTGGGAGCAACCACTTTTTTCAATGAAAGAGAAGCAATGTTTTACAGTGTGAAATTACAGGTATGACATTCTTTGCCAAAAAAATACAACTAATTTTTCAACACAAGAAACCATCCAATGCATTTCTTTCGCTAGTTCATGTATATGTGAGGTTCATGTTCAAACCATCAAACGAAGGTTTGCATTAAGAACCAAGGGGGATGCATGCCAAGATCCAATTTAAGATTACGTCTCAAACTAACGCGTGGGCGTCCTCAGCCAAATAGCTGAAAAGAAGAAGTTGTAAAAGATATGCTCAGTCGTCTCTGGCCCAACTCTGTGAATAATCGCAAAAGATACAGTTAGGTAGGCCGAAAGAGTGTTTCTCAGATAAGATCATGACAGGAGAAGACTGCAATGCGTCTGAGACTTATCTCCCAATGTCTCAAGTGTAAACCCAGCGCTCCATCAAGCCAGAAAAGAACTCTTTTGTAATCGTCTGCAGATCCGGAAATTTATTTGAAGACTAATCCGGCAATTGTTATTCCGGCAAAGAGGCCCAATTGTGTCACAAAAGAAGGCCAAATGGCTATGCTGTTATTCTTCTTACATAAAGACATGAAAAAATTACAACAATTTTATTACAAAATCTTAAAAAACCTCCAGCTACATTTGCAACACTCTATTGCAGAGGATGTAATGTGAAATACCTTGCCATATTCAGATCTAAATAACACTTAAGTCATTCAGCTTAAATATAAAATGATATGCGATGTCCCAACCCCACGATTTTTATTTCATACGATCTTATCTCAATTACACGAAAGCCAGATACAACAATCATGAAAACATATAGAGCAGTATAAACAATCATATCGTACACGACCTCTTTGGACCTCCCTGCAGTATGTTATACTTTCCTAAGTGTGAGTTGTGTAACGTTGCATGAGTTAGTAATGCCATACACAACCATCCGTCTCGACAGTATATCGATTTTAGTATGCCTTTCATTATTATCAGCTGCCACGGGTTGGTACCTCAGTGTAACAGTAGTACACTTAATGTGCTTGCTTTACTGTCGGGTCATCTGGCTTGGCCTTTGGTAAGGGTTTAGATAACATAACGGGGATTTTGACGATCTTCTTGTCGTCTTTCTGTCGATGTGTTTAACCGCTAGGTTGACACATGTTCCAGCCGGTGGATGTAGAAAATTGTCTCGTACGAAACACGGTTTAACCTTTGGCATCCGGAGCGGTAGAGTGGTTTTGAGGTAACTGGAATCTCCTGGTAAGCCACAGGATGGTTGAATAACTGAGTCAGATTTCCGTCGCCTGTGTGTCTGGAATGATGTTCAAAGTAGGGCAAACTTTTAGACGTTCTGCGAAAAGATGAGTCAGTATACTGGTTTTATGGAGAAAGGTGCTAGGTATGAATTTTTTTATTATTCAAAGAAGCTATAATACAAAGTAAAGCTCGAAGACAAACTTATGTTGGTAACTTAAAGGTTTATACATTTTCTATTTCTTACAGTCTCTCTTTTTAAGAAACATATATAGCTATAGTATTGGATAACCTATTCGATACAAACATTATATTTCAGTAGACACGCGCAAGATATTGAATCTAAAACAATCCTGGCAAATTGCAGAACATTATTTTTGAAGGACACCTTTTCATGAGTATCTGTATAGCCAGTATAACCACTATTTGGTGTAACCCCCCCTGGTAGCGAGCAGTTTTCATCTTTTATTAATAGTCACGTACTTGGCAATGTGTGGATTTACTCTATTGTCAGACGCTACTCACACCTGGTTCTGGAAAACCAATACATCATGTGTCAGCGTGTGACACTTACAACTAAATCATCGCCCAGCCTGGCTTTGAAGCAAAAGACAGACATGTGATGCCACCCATGTAGGTCACTTAATCGATCCCCTACTGGCGAAGAGGCGCTGAATAAAATGGACGGTGATGGATTCAAGAGTATCGATTTTGCTGTCCTGATGGGCTGGGATGTGAAATCCTGTTTCCAACTGTACAGATGTAAGACTACCTTGAAAGCTGGTTCTCTGGAGCCCTGTCAGAACCTTCCCCGAACGCCAAAGCTGGCTGAAATTCTGGAGCAGTCTGGTCAGATTTAGGCCACAGCCACGCCTACTTTTCTATTCGAATCGAATCATATTTGAGTTAGATTTGAGTCAAATTTGACCCCCAGCCACGCCCTACTCCTGAACACCAGTTAGGTACCAGTCAACAATGGTCGAACCTGCTTTAAACATATTTGAGTTAGACCTTGAGTCAAATATGGCTTCCAACCACGCACAACACCAGTAAAACTACCAGCCAACCATGGTTGACCTGTTTTTAACATTTCGAAACATTAATTTGGCTCTCGCAGCCGAATACTAGTAATAGCCGACCTCGCCGAACTTCAGCCAAACTCAGACGACCTTGGTCCCGACCTACTCCAGACCATGGTTGGGGGGAGTTCGGCAGTGTTTCGGACGCCATATTCGGCCAGGCGTTACAAGGTCTTGAGCCACCATCATCTCTCTCCTAGGCGAGGATAGACGTGACTGATGTGCCAAACTCTCACTGAGCGGCCAGTCGGTCTGTCCACGGGCGGGGGCAAACTACTAAAGCTCCGAAGAGAGTCCGCCCCGATCCCGGTAGACTGTAGGCTGGCGTGCAGGCAAATTGGACGCTCTATGGCCGGCTAATTCCCTTGCCAGTTAAATTCCTTTTTAGGCCGATTTTTACTATTTATTCAGCATGCAAAGGAGTCTGGTGGAGACTAGTAGCCTGGACACCAGGCTAATGTACCGGTTACGACAAAATGGGTCAAAATCTCATAACCACAACCATACAGTGCATTTCAGGCATCTCGTTCAAACGATCGGCTCTTTCGTTTTGCTCTTTAAACCTTCGTCCCGTCATGATATCAAGAACCTAATCGTCGATCTGCACTATGAATCATGAGTTCTAGGCTGTGTTAGATCTACAGTGGTGATTTATACACACGATGCCATCTATACGCTCATAATATATGGGCGTTGTGCAATTCAGTATGGAATGAATAACGGTTGGTCTTTAACATAGACAAGATACGTTTGTTTGCTGACTTGCCCGATAGACAACACTACGTGATTTACCGTCGATTTACCAGCTAGATAAATCCCTGGCTTGGTCCCGGAGTCGTTCTATACGCCGTTTGTACTTGATAAAATGGCGTAGAGCGACTAAGGAACCAAGACAAGTGATACTTGCACCATGGACAACGCTACATTTGTGGTACTTTAGTCAACTAAATGGGTTTTGGCCTCGTCCAGTCACGTGCCTTGAGTGACCTTTGACACTTAGGTCATGTGACTACCCTTGAGAGCTGAAGAAAGATGGCGGATGCCTTTTGAAAGCTTTTCAAGTCGAACATCTTAGTTGTCAGTTTTAGTTGAATCCTTCATATCCAAGAAAAAAGGTTTCCTGAAGCTTATTCCAAAGTAATTTGACTACCTTTCAGAGCTAAAGAAAGATGGCTGCCTTCTGAAACCTTTCATAAAGTTTATCCTAAAGTCACGTGACTTTTCTCCTCCAATCAGGTATGCAACCCTCTTCGGAGACTTCAGCAACCTTTCGGGCCTGCGCACTTTCCGAGTCCTCCGGGCCTTAAAGACGGTCTCCATCATTCGAGGTGACACGTCTTCCTTTGAAGAAAACTATGACCCGGAACCATCCGGCTCTCAGGACTTTTCTCTGGGTATCAACGGTAAGGTCAAACGTGACGTCACTTCCGGAAATGGCGGACGTACCGTTTCCAGTAAACATGGCGTCAAATTTGCATAAATGTGACATCTTGCTGCTTTTGTTGGAATTACTACACATGGCTGTTGTCTATCCAGCTTACTTCATGGGCTATTCTATGCTTTCATGTTCAAACTGCCTTTGAATATGCTTCTTGTAGATAAAAAAAAAACTTTATCAGTAATACCTGCCTATTCCGGTGCAGCTTTTGGTACTCTACCTATGATGTTGATATGTGGTGGTAACTCCAACAAAAATAAGCACTATTGAACATTAGCTGTGGTGCATTTCACGATTTTGCTTTTTCTGGCATGGAATTAAATTGTGCATTTTGGTGATATGAACATCTTTACAAACTTATTTTCAATATTCTTGGCTTATTGCATTTGACCTACCGTTTGATCCTCAGTTCTAATAGTTATTATTCATAATTACTTCACACATGGTAATCGTAAGTATCCTTTTCAGCATTGGTTTTCACGAGTTTTCCATATATTCATACGCACGCTTGTAATTATGTTTAACACATTCTTCTAATGATTTTAATGAAAACTGTGCAATATTTAAGGACGACTGTGCAATATTATGTGTCTTGAAGCGTTGTATCGCAATGTTATGTGTCTAATGTTTCACTGCATGGTCGGTCAGTTATGGCCGACGTGACCTGGGCTCTATGTCTTTTTCTTATTTGCGAATAAAGAATGATGTTACTACATTATCATGGAATTACATCTGTGTTGGTAGCTACTTGTCTAAAGTTAAAGTTTTGGTTCAACACAAAAAATTCTCTCACTTAGAGCTTTCGAACAGTCACTCTGGTCTTCCTCAGTAGACTGACACAGTGAGGCTTGTCACGTGGCTTCTTTGAAGAGTGACGTCAACACTGGGTCAAAGGTGTCTGGTAGACGATATCGGCCCCCGTCGCGGTTAAGATTTTACTACATGATGCTAACTTAACTCTATGTACACCAGGGTTGAAACAGGCCGTGCAAGCGCTACTGAAGTCCATGAAGATGCTTCTGAACGTCTTGACGCTCATCCTCTTCTGTCTCATCGTCATCGCGCTGTTCGCCCTGCAGCTGTACATGGGCGTCCTCACCAACAAGTGCGTCAGGAACATCCCGTCAAACGTCACCAACGTCACTCACGACTTCTATCATTCTTACACTTGGAATAAAAGTTAGTCTCACCAATCTCTTATCTTATAAGTAGTAATATATATAGCTGGAATGTACCTGCTTATTAGTACATGTACAGGCTAGGTGCTACCCCCTTGATTTTTTAAATCTTTTGCAGCCTCCCAGGTATCAGGGTCCTAACACAAGCTGCTGTTTCGGCATCTGCTGAAACGAGTTTCATATAATTCATGGGTACTTGTGTAGGGATACAGAACTATATAATATATAATGATGAACTTTATTGACACAACAAAAGTACAGCGACTTCTGTAGGGTCTTAACTACATGTAGTACAAACAGACAAATACGTAGGTACAACGAAATTAACTACATACAAAGCAATACATGAATCAGCTTATACTACTTGTTCTAAGGTCTAAACATTCTTTGATATATTTACCTATTCGTACACAGTAAGGGTTATTACCTTCTAGTATGAAATTGAATTTATCTATAGCATGAAATGTAACAAATTCTGTTGAGCAAGCGGAGAGAGGGTTTAACAGCTTTGTGCGTTATCGTTAGGTAGTGGACAATCCATAATAAAATGTTGTTCGTCTTCAATATCATTGGGACAGAATGGACAAAACCTCTATCTAAGCGTATTATTTGCACGAAGAAAATGAACATCAGTTGATAGGAGAGGGGTATCAAATTCATTTAATATCTGACAGTCATTTTCCTTTCGGTCACATCAGTCTTATTAAAATTTCACAAGACAAAGTATCAATTCGTATTGAAATGTGTTTTTCTCGGGTAGGTTTGCATGTAAATACTACACGGTGTATATATATTATATTATACACATAACCCTCGGTCTCTGAAACCTCGGGTGATATACCTCGGAATATACCGTGTATTATTCTATATCTAGTCTATTCTATATGTATGTCACATTCTATATGTATCGCACATCAAAATTGCATAATGAAAGGGTAGCCTTGACACAAATGGACTAACTTTCAGAGCACTTACGTCTCAATTGGGTAGTCTGTGAGGAGTGTACCATTAGAGAAATACGTCCATAGCATCTCTCGTTACATCTAAGTGCATCAAACTTTCTCTGCACTTTAAGTGCCCGTCTGGTAGCTCTAGTGTCTGACCTGCTTACGAATGAAATGGAAGGCAAGCACGCCAATAGCGAATTATGCATGTTTGCCCCGGGGCTTTACGCTGAGTAAAACCAGGGGTGCCAAAGAATTCATAGGAATTTTTCGGAATTCATAGGAATTTTTCGGAATTCATAGGAATTTTACGGAATTCATACGGATTTTACGGAATTCATACGAATTTTACGGAATTCATACGAATTTTACGGAACTCAACGAATTGTACGAAATCCATTACTCGGAAACATACGATCCTTATATACTGCGCCTGGATCACCAAATTAGTAAGGATCGTATGAATTCCGTAAAATTCGCATGAATTCCGTAAAATCCGTATGAATTCTAGAGTTATCACTCCCATACCTCTCTTGGCACTTTTTGTAGTAGTTTCCTTATTGCTTACATCAAGCATACCCTAAAGGTATGGCATTTCATCTGTGTATTTTTAGCACGCGCCCCTTCCCCTAATGACTTGCCACTGTAATCCTGAGGGGGCAGGGACGTAATCCCCCATAGTATCCACATTAACAGACGCATTACCTGTCAAAGGTACCCCGTAATACACAGGCATTAGTACTTCACATGACCGTGAAAATGGCCCGTACTAAGAGCTAGAATGGCTATCCGGCGTTGCTGGGGTGATTGCGTTCCAAGGCGCAAGGGTTAGAAGTGCAGACGCTTTTACCGGTCCGGGGGCTCTCTAAGTGGGCTACTGGCATTACGAAAACGGTTCATGAATACCTGTTTGGTGCCAGCCAAGGGCCAGTGGTAAATCTAGGATTTGAGCAAAAGGGGGGCCCGCGAGGGGTCTAAAAGCTATTAGGGAGTAGTCTTACATGTAAATATATACGTATCAATCGGTAGAGTCTGATACAAAAAAAGTACGATACATGTTCCATACAGGCTTCTGGAGGCGGCTGGAAAGAGTAGAAATTGAGAAATTGGCCAAATAGAGAGATGACATGCCAGGGGAGTTGCTCCGCTAGAGAGTCATCATCTAGAGAGTACAGTTTGCCAGGCGTCGGGAGGCGGCTGGAAAGAGTAGAAATGAGCCAAATAGAGATAAGATGCCGGGGAGTTGGTCCGCTAGAGGGTACAGTTTGCCATGACTTTGGGGGGCGACTGGAAAGACTAGAAATTGGCCAAATAGAGAGATAACATGCCGTGGGACAGTTTGCCGCACCCGGCTCTTTCTATCCGCCTCCCAAAGCCTGGTAGAGGCTATTATTTACAGACCTTCAAGAAAAACGTATTAAAATTGTTATTCACCCACGGGACCTATAATATACCAAAGATGCGTCGTTTGAAATCCATTAGTAAATTGATAGTACGCTCGTCGCCCATTGGTCCCGTTTATGAGAGCTCTGCTTCCCACTTAAGCTTTAAATGTTTGTGATATCCTGAAGCTGAGAACGCTTATCTTTTTGTCATGATTTAGGTTTATGAGGGGTAGTGAAAGGGAAATTGGTATTTTTACCCTAACTGTACCTATCAATAAGTCAATATCAAGTAATTTTTATGGATGACATCAGAGTGCGCACTAACTTCTCTGTGCCCTCTGACAGTGGTCAACCTGCTGAAAATGGGCAAAGATATCTGTTGCCATACCGGAACATGGAAATGTAGGAATCTTGTTGTTTTTTTTAAATTTTTTATTTTATATCGCATTAGATATGGAGTCGGCGGAGGATGTCATCTATAAAATGTACGTGCTGTGGTCTAACAGTAATAACAACTAAAGTAATTTGTGCGTTTTTCATTCCTTTCAGCAAATTGGCAGCCCGGCCGCGAAGACTGGAAATTCCAGGTCTGCGGAAATGTGTCGGGGGCAGGGTAAGACTTTTTTATTCCAAAATTTATTACAAGACATGGCGACCACACACTCAAGTTTTACCGACTTATTTTTGATGCCGCCAACGCAGACAAACACACGGAAAGCATGCAAATGTATATATCTACGTTGCCTATGAATGAAAAGAAATAACGTCCGGATGGATCGTGATAATATTCGACATACCGGTATGTACGTAGGTCTACAAGATTTTCAAGATCGATTTGGGCCCCCCTGGCACACGTGTGGTACTTGTTCTGTAAACGTTCAATGCGTTCTACTGAATATATTTTGTAAAAATGTCAATAAAGAAAAGGACAGTTGTTGAAGCTGGAGGCTATGTCCTTGTGTTGTGTTGATAGTAATCATAGTAAAATGTTGAGCTTTATTCCAACACAAGGTTTCACAGAGATCAATTTTTAACGACCACTGTCACCTTCATCAGGATAATGAATGGCCAATCGCTTCAAAATGTAATCTCGCGAGAGTTATTGTTACAGACACGTGACCTTATTCACACGAGAAATCGACAGATTCCTTTTTTCCCCTACAGGACATGCGCGGAAAACTACACGTGTCTAGGAGACATCGACGGTAATCCAGACTACACGAGCTTCGATAACTTCGGCTGGGGGCTTCTCATGTCCTTCGAGCTGCTAACCCTGGATTACTTCGAAAACGTGTATGACTTGGTGAGGAAGAAGACATTTTTTTCTTCTTATTCATTTATACAGATTCGTCTCATAGTTGTACCTTTTTTCGCTCTTTTTTTTTAATTCTGCAAGCGTATTTTAAACTTTAGTTTAAGAATGATGATAGTCAAATAATTTTATTGTTTTTGCAACAAACATTGATAAAAAACTATTTACTATTTTTTTTAGATTGTAGTTAATAAATTTATTGTAGAATACGCATACATCACATATGTTTTGCCCCGTAATACTGAAAAAGACATTTGCATTGTTTTGCATCCAAATATCACATGATCTTTCAACTAAGCTTGATAATTATACTCATAGACAATTCAAACTCCATATAATAGTCCATATCAAGTTTCTTGTATATGATCCGATAAAAACATACATTATGTAGCACGGTTACTACTATAACAGTCCATTATCATATAAATTATATTTTAGTAAGATCTCTGAAAGTTTTGTCCAAAACTCTATATTTTCTATCTATTTCAGTTCAAACGCAAAGTGGCACTGCACCTAAATGGACAGCGCCACTTAACAAAAAACATAGTATATATACATACGAACAAAAGAACAAAAACTGAAGTGTTCCAAACGACCCCATCCTACCAAAAGAATTGTCAATTCAATTACAAAAGAATGGATGGGTGATTTCTTACATTTCTTTATTCATATATATATTTTTCAGGTAATGCGCGCATACGGTCCCTGGAATATGATTTTTTTCGTGGCGGTGACGTTTTTCGGGTCGTTCTACCTGGTCAACCTCATGTTGGCTGTGATCGCCATGACATATCAAGAACAGAAGAGACAGGACATGGAGCGGAAGAGGAAGATGCTGGTAAGCATGCGTCATTTCCGGTTTACCCCGAGGATCATGGGTAACATTTACACCCAACACGTCGGCAGGACGTACAGTAAAATTTATTGGTTTGAGGCTTACATTAAGTTTATAGTTTTAAATTTTTGAGTTGGAAAAAAATTTGTATGCAACGGGCAAAGTGCTGATGCAACGTTGACCAAACATCCAACGAAAACCGTGACAAATTCTGGTTTCGCTCAGGCGAATGCTTCGTTACCCTGTCCTTGTGATACGATAGTGTCTTGCGAATTTAGAAAAACACTGATGCAGTTAAATTTAATTTTTGTAATCCTAACACACACTTTTAAGTGTACATGCTACTTTCTTTTACTAACTGCATGTTGCTCCATCAACCATTTTCTTGCTTTTGCCTTTTTTCTACCGTTTTGTTGGTTAAATGCAAACACTTGAAAACACGCGCGCGCGTGCGCACACACACACACACACAAACACCTACATAATGTTTCCATGTAAACGTTTACAAATGCTCATTTTTCATCTATAACATCGCATGTATTGGTAAAACTCAATCTACTGCAATCACTATGAACTATACATCTTGAAGATAGCCTTTACTATATTTTAGTAACGACATAATACCTACGACTTGAGTATTTACTAATGCATTACTCGATACCATTCTTAAAAACATAAAGTATATGCATATCTTTAAAAACATAACGTTTACAAAGATTTCCAAAAGTTTGGAGTTATTTTACGATAGCTCATAGTTTTACCTTCACATGCGATTGTTATACTTCTTTGTGCTGTTGGTTTGTATGTATTGTGCCGTGTGTGTTCTCTTCGCCAATCCAAACTCTCTGTCGCTTCTCGGTCTAAGGAACAAGTTGAGGCTCTCAAGAAGAATCCTGTGGTGAGCTTCGATTTGATCTTTACATTTTCTAAAACCATCCATTTCATCAGATTTAAGTGTTGCTAGTTTTCATGTGCTTTAGTGTTGAATTATGAAGATGGGATAACCAGCTATTAATGATATTAGACATCGGCTTCAGATATACATTTCCTTGTTTATCGTATGGTAAAAAACAAACACATAAAAATACATTTCATTATACTTCATCCCATTTTCACTAGTCAATACTGAATCCTGGAAAAGTAGAGCCTTGAATCGCAAATATACATCTCACTTTAGCAGTAGGGTCTAGACAAGATGTCCGCCTCTTCTAAAGACATTGCTTCCGATGTTCGCCTTTCAATCCTTCATGTTGTGCTCTCTATACTGTGCATGCACCCTTTATAGCAAGCAAACATTTGGAATACTTAAAACTGAAGAGGAACTTCTAGTTATCTGTACTTGTCAAAATGGAACACATAAAATAATTTAGACTTTCATTAAAAAGAGTATGCGAATTTGATAACCACTGGTGCATACATTATCTATTGTTAAACCGGGTATTGTTGCAACAATCTATTGTTGAATCGAACTATTGTTTGATTGCTATCGCTTCATCAACGGTTGAACTCAACTGAATTTCTAAATCTAAAAATAAAAAATAAATATCTCAACGTTATCATGGAAGCAATACTATAATCAATAAACAGAACGTACTATTGGAATTGACTAGTCAAAATGATTTTTCTTTTGAGGAAAGAGTAAGACAATCCACAATCAAAAGACCATCACAATCAATAATTGTAGTATATGACATAGAGTTTGTACTGAAATATCTGCATGAAGTTTGACCCCCCCCCGCTATTCCAAACAACGGGTGTTTCTGGACCATTCCAATTTGCCTCATAATTGTAGGGGTGCATCTGAAATATTACATTGACCGCGATAACAGCAACCGCAAAAATACACATTCGTGCATCATCATGGGCATGCATGCCCGCAGACGGCGTATAAAATTGCATGCCGATTACACAAAGAGTACCCCGTGTTCTAGCTGCGAACACGAAAAAAAAGCTACTTACAATACTCCGTCCGGAGGTCATGACCTCCTTCACGGAGTAAAAATGTCGTTATTTCAAGTGTTTGCTTGTTATATCCTGTCGCAATTTCTTTACTCTTCGCTATGCACTTTGACCCGATGTTACTTTTCAAGGCTTTGGCTGAGGCCATAAACAACTTGCTGAAACCCGTGGTGAGCTTCTCTTCAATATCTCTGCTCTTTGCCCTGTCCTCCTCTCAACATACAGAATAACATACAAATAAACAAATGCCATATTAGGCCATGTTCTTTTGATTATATGGCTGACATCCGCGCGCGCATTAATTTTCATCCGTTAAAAAAACATTTTCGACCATCATATGTTGCAGAAATAAGTATTCGACCATCATATGTTGCAGAAATAAGTATTCAATTGGGAAAACTATCCTAATGTCATAAAATGCTGAAATCAATTCAGGAAAAGAAGAATATGTACAGAAATGAAAATGAAGACTCTATTATTAGTGGCTATACCATACTTTGTGTGTTTAGTCATTTGTTCAACCTTTATGCCCACGTTAATCTAATAATGAGGGAAATTTTTGTTCAAACTTTTTTTTGCCAAAATCTTTTTTATTCGCACGCTTGCGTCAGTTTTGGGGTTCCCAGAAGATGTCATCCATATAATCAAATCAACATGGCCTTAGATAGCAGAAAATGCTATTACTGCATATAGTCGTGCCAACTTGTGTTTTGATGTATGTATATGTGGCGTATTGGCACGTCAATCTTGCAGTTTTGGCATTATAATTAAACTTTAACAAAGTTGTACAACCCAATCGTTAACATTCTACTAAAGATTCCTCAAATTAGTTTAGATATTTGATAGCTTATAAGTAAAGTTGTATTTCAAATCAAAATGGTATATAGATGGTAAGTCAGATCTTTTACTATGAAGAGAAGACACGTCATATTGGCAACAGAACTTAATGTTGCTGGACTGACATACAGACACGCACTAAGAAAACATTTAAGGAACAATACTTAAGTACTTATTGTCGTTTTGTTTAGTTAAGTGTGCGTATTTCACAAATTCACAGAGGGGTTTTGACTGAGCTATAAATTCTATTGGAATAAAGGTAATGTTTAAAACAGCGACGATTTGGAATCATAGACAGATTCCAGCATGATGTTCAATATTGTAGGCTATGTTTCATTTTTCTACAAGATACATATAATAGTACGATAATGGACATATTAAGAACTGTTATCATTTTGGGCTATTTGGGTTTTCTTTTTCAGAACCAGTATAGTATCTTAGCTGGTTACGTTTTGATGATCAGACATCTTTTTCTGACTGGAGTACTGCTTTTAACCGCTGTATGTAACTTATGTAGGTGGCGCTTTTGCGTCGAGAACACAGCCCCAAACGTGGCTGAGTTTGTATCCTGTCTCGTCTAGCTTCTTGTGTGGTGACTTTCTTATTCTTAAATCACCAGCTTAGTCTGTTATCATCTCTGTCTATCACCTTTGCCCCTTCCAGTCTATTGTACAGTTACTTCAAGCACTGCCATCTGTTAATGCCAATTTAATGCCAATTTAATGCCAATGTAATGCCAATTATGTGGTCTGTTAATGCCAATTTCTTCTATGCACATGTCGTTTTTGAGATCCTGTGTACCTTATAGGATCGACGTTGTCTCTTTCATTTTGTGTTCTTCTGGTCTTGCAGTACTCCAGTCAGAATCTCTTATAGCTTGAAAAGGTAGAAAAAAAATAAAACAAAAAACAAAAAAAATAAAAAAAACAGAAAAATAAAAAAAAATTAAAAAGTTAAAAAATGAAAGCTCTGATAGGTATCGAAATGTAATCATGTAAGAGATTCCTGGTTATGGAAAAAGGAAAACCTAATATCCTATGTTCTACCAACCTGATGAAATCATTTTCGTATGTTATCATTTTTTTCTATAGGAAACAGGAGAAGAGAGCTGGATGCTGAAATTCAGCAGAAAGCCGTACGAAATGTGGTACATTCTCGAGGGAGCGAAATTAATTGCACTCACCAAAGAGAGGCTCAGTCTGCTAAACATGCAACTTAGGCAAAGATTTCGAAAGAGAAAACTAGCCCATCTCCGGAAAATCGCTAAAAGTGCCGGCAGGCCGGTGGTGGAGGAAACCCAGCCGGTGGAAATTCCGCTTGTGGAGCAGAACTCCACGGAAGTGAACTCCACAGAAGCCAGTGCTGAAGGTGGGCCGAGGAACTGCTGTGTGGGACCCTCTCACTACACATGTATAACCGTAGAACCACCGGCATCGCCGCTACGTCATCAGGTGGGTGCTCAAATTATTTAAAAAAACGCCCGTTTTTGAGTCGTTACTACGTTCTATAGCAGCGTGCAAAAGAATTATTGATTGTTATTAGTTATTATTAATTGAAGAGCACTAAACACATGACCCCTGACCTCATGGACTGACTTATCTTTCGACTGGAATGACACAGACTATGATTATGCCTTATGATTTTGACTATTTGTTTTGGTTGCATTTTGAGTGATTACCTTTACTCTTTATTCATATTATCTCTATGTTTAATTATTTGATTGTCTATGTCCTTTGTAACTTGTTCTGTTGGGCTACCTTGGAAAATCAGTTGTCCTAAACTGAACATGAAGATACCACCCAACCGTTTTTAAGACCAATAAATAAATAAATAAACAAATAAAAAATAACCTCCTCTTATTCCCTACGTTAGAACACCAATGGCTACGACATGGAGTATATCAAATCGACGTGCAGTTGCCACAGAGACCGGTCACTGCAGAGCCAAGAAAACAACGTACCGCCTGCGTCCGCCATCTTGGCTATGAGCGCAGCATCCACGACCAGTCCTAACGGCGGAGCAGAGCAAGGTGGGTTTCTGTTTAGTTATCTAGTTTGTGGGGTCGTGTGGCGTTTGGCTTGGGACCAAGAGGTCCCGAGTTCGAATCCTGCCATGCCACCGATCTTGTGCCATTGGGAAAGGCACTTTAATATTACACAGATTTCCTCACTTTACTCACTGACAGGTAAACATGAGTATGTCTGTCGTCCGTTCATGCAGTTGCCTGCGTTGGTGGCATAAAAAATAAGTTGGAAAAACTTGAGTGTGCCGTCGCCATGTCGTGCTAATAAATGTTGGAATAGTAAAAAAATGTTTAGTTACCTTCAAAACTAGTTATGTTTCCGGTTGTGCCATGGTGGGGTGGCTGTGGTATGGGTCTGTATGTATATTAACAGCATATCTTGAGAAGATATGGATGAATATTAACATTTGGTAGGTAAGTGGCGGTTGTGAAAACAAAGGTCAATTTCGAAAATGATTTACCTGGCGTTTTACTACGGTTCTGCAGCGGGCTGTTCATGTATGTGTATGTCTGTTCGTGCGTCTACAACAAAACTCAATAAGCCGATGTGTGTTTGTGTTCCTGCCCTATTTTGGTCAACATAATTTAAGAAGTTATAGATAGATGATATTAAGTGCATGTACATGTATATGAAAAGGTCATGATGATGTGCATTGTAAGGTCAATTGTGGGATTCGTTGCGGCTTGTCTAGGTACTGCAGGTGATTATTGTGTTAGTAAATTACACATAACAGCCTTTGTTGTTGCCTTGACCCTTTTAAATTTCCTGAATCTTTACATGGATTTACCGAGGCAAATCGCTCTTAAAGAAACGACGTTGCACTTTTTGCAAAACTTATTATTCTTTACGATGCCCTTACAATCGATACCAACAAGGCTTAATGAAGCGGGCCATCGCCTTTCTACTACGAAAACATGTAGGGGTGACTAAGGTCGCAGTAAACCCAGTTTAAACGCTTTTCAGCGCGCTGATGTAGGCACGTTAATAGTCAGGTTAATAAGGGCCAAAGACAAGCAGAAGGGTTGATGCCCCTAATCGGTCGTAAGGTCGTAATTGTTATCGCTGATTTTACGACACCAGGTGCCGATCTACGGTAATCAGAACTGTGAGTTTTCCCCTTGCGTGAAATTCGCCTTTCAAGTTTACCTACAGCTTTTGCACTTTAATTTAATTGATCTGCCATAACGGGACCATAAATGTTGGAAATACTGTGAGTTTAGGCCTATCTTTTACAGCCTCACTTCTTTAATGATTACAATTAACTTTCAACTTGGCGAGATAGATCATGAATCTTGTCCATGTAATATATGGATACATTTGTAGGTGCATTTACCGCGTATGCAGGTGCGCTCTTTTCAGCGAAAGGCAGAACACATATAATCTTAAACCCATCTATCAAACGGGTCACCTAAGGGTAATCATAGGATAGGTGATAGAAAGTGCAGCGGGTACCTTGAGGTATCTAAGATCTAAGGCAGTTGCAGTATTTTCCTGAACACCCTTATCTTTATGGCTTCACCACAAAGTGGTGAAGACATATTGCTTTCTCTCATGTTTCTTCTTCTTCTTCTTTTTCTCCTCCTGCCATTTCTTTAAATGGATTCAACTCTGACATTTTTGAAGGCAGAGTGAGCAAATATACCTCTAGGCGTTTTTTTTCCTTTTTGTGTTTGGAAAAATTGAAACAGATTCATTTTTGGTACGGGGGATGTGGTGAAGCCATCTGCTGCATTTGCTCCCGAGCAAATATCGGCCTTTCTAGTTGTATACTATGTTTTCTGTGATTTATATTAAAATTGATACTAACAGCCTCTGTAGGTAGCATTATTCCAATGCCTAATCTTGTATCTGAAGAAACCTAATGGTCTTGATATTATATTATACGAACTCCTTATACCATCATTTCGTCATTTAGAAGATCACCAAAAGACTACATTTCTACTAAGATCACAAAACCCACTAATTATGCAGAATGTGGGACTATTCATTATCCACTGCCTTCAAAGAAGAAGTCGAACCCCTTAATAGCTAGAGTAGTTACTGTAGTAGAAGTAGAGGTTTTTCCACACAGATTGTTACCGGTCTCCTGTTTCTGTTTCTGTATACTTGACTGTACAAGCAATTAGCCTTCGGGCTTGATTTTGCAAATAAACATCAATTATATGTGATTTATGCTTCAAACGATGTAAACATCTCCTGTTGTTGCTATAATGATTATGCTATTCAGGGTCCAATCCTTATCTTGTTGCTAAAAGAACACAAATCCTATGAAATACCTTCCTAATCCTCTTATTCAAGAGACGTAAAGTCAGTCTCAGTCATCCTTGTATTCCTTACTAATAAATTTATGCATTTGTAATGTATATTTACAGAGTCACAGGTAATCCGTTGGTACGCATGAAGTAATAAAGCAAAAATAGTAAAATTTATATTGCTCTGCGTTTTACTATGCACAGATCAAAAGTTATTGGTGGATTAAATGATTGAAAATCCAATAAAGATATAGATTATCCCATAGATTTTGCAATATTATATTAAAATGTATGTCGTACAGCATGTTATATTTAAGATGTAAAATTACCTTCAATATTTAGGGTATTATTCAAATTATAACTAGTGAAAATTCTAATAAGCATGGTTTTGGAGATGTTTGGCAGACAATATTCAGTTCTTAAGGAACATTGGCAATGTTACCAACGGAGATATATGAGCATGCTAGAAAAAATGCTGAATGAACCTGATAATTAGAAGTCATCGTTTTTTGCTGGTGAAGTAGATTGTCTTAATAGTTACAGATACTGAAATGCTTGTTAAGGACTGTTTTATTGACGTTTCGTTTAAGAGTACATAATGCGTGGCGCCAGCCGCTCATTACACTCTACATTACAGTAATCATTGTTACTCTAGCCGATTGGTAACGCTTTTATCCCTATTCTAACCGTTTTGTTGTCATCCTGGGACGGCGCGGGTGCAAAAATACATGTTTAAAGCCGTTGCCATGGCAACACTCTAAATTATTAACCTATCTAACAAATATGAAATTCTTGCCTGATATATTTTAGAAAATGTCATCAAGTTTGGTGATTCTAGCTCGAGCCCCTGAGATGCTATTCTATACATGGATGTCGGTGCTGGCCGTAAAAGACCCCCCCACACACACACACCGTTCTTTTTATAGAAAGTATGTAGCCAATACTAAACATTGGTCGGCAAAACTAGTCTCTACCAGACTGACTGCGCCGGCAAATGGGGATCATAATTTGCCGGGGGAGTTTGGCAACCAAAAAGGGTTGAAAGGCCCTGCATGGAGAAATATTAACCTTTCGTTGCACTTACTCTCCTGGCCAATTATTCCTTTTTTGCCGAATTCTACCGTCCGTACCCCCCCTAGGTAAGGATTGGTAGAGGCTAGGAAAAAGCAGCAAGATTGACAATAGGGTGGTTATGTATGGGGTTTAGGTAATGCCCGTTGAAGGGAACAAAGATTAATGCAGTCTTTTACGAAATATATCTAAATGATAAATGCGATCAGAATAGTTTCTTTGTTTCATTCGTTTCGGTAGTCTGTGGCCGAGATAACAATGCATTATCTCATATCTCTTGATACGAATTTACGAGCAATGTCATTTAGCCGCCGGTTGCCGATATCTTTTGTTCAGCAACCATGAAGCGGTACATTGCCTCGAGTGACCTAAAATGATCTTTAACGATCATGCTGCAAGGGTGCCTGTAAGGACAACATACTTTTCGCCTGAGTAAATTGCCAAGAAAGTCTAAGGAAGTACATGATCACACATACATACACATCTACACACACCCATCTACACACCTACACCTACACACACACACACACACGGCACGAAAAACGGTATTTACGGATGCTTAAACTATGCTTAAAGTCAACGTATATTCCGTCTTTACGCATCTATACACGTTTTATACGAGTACGTAAAGATCGACGTTACGTGGTCTTTCCGTAGGTGCGGATGGATCCTTATTTTCCGGTTTTCACGTAGCCTTTAAGCACTTAAAGATGTCTTAAATAATGATAAAGATAGTCTTAAATTGTATGTAAAGTTCACGTATTTTTATTATTTAAGCATTTTTAAGGATGATATACGTATGTGTAAAGATGACGGATAGGTGCGGATGGATCCTTATTTTCCGGTTTTCACGTAGCCTTTAAGCACTTAAAGATGTCTTAAATGATGATTAAAATATTTTTAAATTGTAAGTAAAGTTAACGTATTTTCATCATTTAAGCATTTTTAAGGATAATATACGTATGTGTAAAGATGACGGATAGGTGCGGATGGATCCTTATTTTCCGGTTTTCACGTAGCCTTTAAGCACTTAAAGATGTCTTAAATTATGATTAAAATATTTTTAAATTGTAAGTAAGGTTAACGTATTTTTCATCATTTAAGCATTTTTAAGGGTAATATACGTATGTGTAAAGTTGACGGAAAGGTGCGGATGGATCCTTATTTTCCGGTTTTCACGTAGCCTTTAAGCCCTTAAAGATGTCTTAAAAAATGATGAAAATATTTCTAAATTGTAAGTAAAGTTGACGTACTTTCATTCTTTTAGCATTTATTACGGCTCATATAAGTGTGTGTAAAGATGACGGATAGGTGCGGATGGATCCGTATTTTCCGGTTTTCACGTAGCCTTTCAGATGCTTAAAGTTGTCATAAATACTTTCTAAAATGCTCTTATAACGTATTTAAAGTTCACGTTTATTTCTAATTGAAGCACTTTTACGGCCGATATACGTGTGTGTAAAGGTAACCATTTGTTGCGTATATGGTGCTTATTTTTTGGATTTTCAGTTGACTTTCAGCAGCTTAAATTGCGTCTTTATTACCCAAAAACTGTACGTAACGTTGGCGTATTCTGTTGCATTTACTTGCCGTTTATTCTGCGTATGTCAGAGGTATTTGTGGCATTTTGGTGTCCAGTCCTGTCGTGGTTTGGGTGGGCTATCTTCGGGCCTGCCGTCCTGTTGAAGTTAGGCTCCCTGGATAAAGTTTAGCGGCACGATATTGAGGCGAAACATACCGGGGAGCCTGGCTTACTCCGGCGGCGAAGAGGTCCTGGATCCCCAAAGAAAGCCGCTCCATACCCGGTAGACTGGAAACCAGGCTAGTGACCAAGTCGTATAGTCTTTGTTCACGCTGATGCAGCCGGCTGAGCTCGAGCGATAAGTCACTGTGTCCGTGCAAAGTTCCTTCAAGATTCTGCGCTGTATCCAAGTCTAGAATTCCGAATCCAACGTCGTTAGGCAAAGGTAGAGTTTACTTTGAAAGAGCCATTTGTCCATTTGGCCACCGCAGGCTTGGAGAAGTAATCCGCTCAGTTTCGCGAATACAGATACCGATATGACTCCCGGTCTTGGTCGCCGATACAAATATACGGTCGTGATGTTTTCTCATTCCGTGCCGTGCCGTGCCGTGTTCCATATCTCCACCCCAATCCGTTTTGTAGACTTGTACAGAACGAGGACCATGTGCCCTAGTTTTGTGTCCGTTCCGTCGGGGTTCAGGGTGATTAAAACCAACTGAATCTCGTCCATAACCTGCAGTGAGTCCTGATGGAATTGGTCCAATCTTCCATCCCGTACTTGTCTTCAAAAAGGCGCCCTGTAAAATGCTAGCCCTGGTGCTCGCGTCTTGCATATCCAGTAGATTTCAAAATCCCACCGTTGTCTGTTATTGGATAATACCCTGTCACATGACACACCATCTGGCAGATATCGGCTCCCCCATATGGCGATTATCTTGCATTTGAACCACTGTGTTAACGTTGTTTTTCTACAGCTTGGCACTGAATAAATTTACATTTTGTAAAAACACCATGCCTTGTCAGCGCATCTTACCGAAACACACCGAAGATACTGTTTGTTCCATGTTTTACGTTTTTACATTTACATTTACATTTACATTCATTTCTCATTACATTCGCCGCCGACAACTGATTTGTCCATCCTGAAACAACGGCCTCGTACTTTTACACCAGAATTGTCCACCTAAAAATTCCAGGACGGAGTAGGTAACATCATAAACATGTTACGGACGGACAGTATTTTCCTGTTTGAATACATAGACGAAATAGAATAACGTAAATTTATACAACTTTTGGGAACATATGAGCTGAAGGGAAGAGATCACTTCAAGTTTACCTAAAATTCGCATGGATAAAGATTAAACACGTCGTATGTTTGTTGAATAAACGCTTCGTTTCATAGAGGTTTTGGGAACATATAAGCCAGCGTCATTTAAAATACGCGTACAGAAAAATTAAACACGTCGTATGTTTGTTGAATAAACGTTACATTTCCTTTAGCTTTCGGGAACATATAAGCCAACGCGCGTAAGGTAAGATTAAACACGCCGTATGTTTGTTGACTAACCGCTACGTTTCATATAGCTTTGGGGAATATATAAGCCAACGTCACTCAAAATGCGCGTATGGAAAAACTAAACATGTCGTATGTTTGTTGAATAAACGCTACATTTCCTTTAGCTTTCGGGAACATATAAGCAAACGTCACTTACAAAACTCGTAAGGTAAGATTAAACACACCGTATGTTTGTTGAATAAACGCTACGTTTCATGGAGCTTTTAGGAATATATAAGCCAACGTCACTTAAAATGCACGTAAGGAAAAACTAAACATGTCGTATGTTTGTTGAATAAACGCTATATTTCATATAGCTTTCGGTAACATATAAGCTAACTTCACTTAAAGTACGTGTAAGGTAAGATTAAGCACGTCGTATGTTTGTGAAATAAACGTTACATTTCATATTGCTTTCGGGAACATATAAGCTAACGTCACTTAAAGAACTCGTAAGGTAAGATTAAAAACGTCGTATGTTTATTGAATAAACGCAACGTTTCATAGAGTTTTTGGGAATATATAAGCCGACGTCACTTAAAATGCGCGTATTGAAAGATTAAACACGCCTTATTGTTGTTGAATAAACGCTATATTTCATATTGCTTTTGGGAATATATAAGCTGAAGGGGGGAGGTTCTCCCCCCGTTCGCTTAAAGTGTGCGTAGAGAAAGATTAAACACGTCGTTTATTTGTTAAAGAAACGCTACCTTTCATATAGTTTTTGTTAACATATAAGCTAAAGGGAGGAGATACCTCCCCGTTCACTTAAAATACCCGTAGGGAAAGATATAACACAGCGTATGTTTGCTGAACAAAAAACCGCTACATATCATCCATAGCTTTTGGAAACATATCAATTAAACTGCGCGTTGGGGAAGATTAAACATGTCGTATTGTCACCGTATTGTTGTTGAATAAACGCTACCTTTCATATTGTTTTCGGGATCATATAAGCTAAAGGGGGGAGGTTCTCCCTCCGTTCACTTAAAGCGTGCGTAGAGAAAGATTAAACGCGTCGTTTATTTGTTGAATAAACACTATAGCTACCTTTCATATTGTTTTCGTGAACATATATAAGCTAAAGGGGAGAGGTTCTCCCTCCGTTCGCTTAAAGTGTGCGTAGAGAAAGATTAAACGCGTCGTATATTTGTTAAATAAACGTACCTTTCATATAGTTTTTTGTGAAAATATTAAGCTAAAGGGGAGGAGTTACCTCCCCGTTCACTTAGAATACCAGTAGGGAAAGATTAAACACGTCGTATGTTTGTTGAAAAAAAAACGTTACATATCATCTATAGCTTTTGGGAACATATCACTTAAAATGCACGTTGGGAAAGATTAACACGTCGTATTGTCGCTGTATTGTTGTTGAATAAACGCTACATTTTCATATTGTTTTCGGGAGCATATAAGCTAAAGGGGGGAGGTTTTCCCCCCGTTCGCTTAAAGCGTGCGTAGAGAAAGATTAAACGCGTCGTATATTTGTTGAATAAATGCTAGCTTTCATATAACTTTTGGGAACATATAAGCTAAAGAGGGAAAGTCTGCCCACCGTACACTGAAAGTGTGCGGAGAGGAGGATTAAACACATCATATGTTTGTTGGTAAGCTATGAAAACATAAAAATTTGTATATTTGCGTGCACCAAGGTCTGCTACAACTCATGTCAGGCGTTGAAAGGAAACAGAGTTCTAGGCACAGGCTCTCGATAATTAACGCGGCGTCTTTTCCGTCTTGCTTTAAATTGTGAGTAGAAAAAAAATAAAAATATACCTGATAGATTTACTCATGTTTCAAATTTGACTTAAGTTTTGAAACAGAAATACAAAACATTTCCTGTACCTTTCTGGGACATGTTCAACATGTTTGTCGTAACTGAATATTTCAGTATCTGTAAACCGTGCGTAAAGAAACATGCCGTAATACGTTACATTTACAACTGCGAAAATCCTTCGTAAAGATTAGATTTCTTTTTCAGTACACTTTAATCGATCTTAAAGTCTGCTTAAATATTTCCCTGTCTTTAAAGTCTCAATACGGATGTCGTAAATTTTGCTTAAATATCTGTTTTCGTGCTGTGACAGTCACACACACACACACACACACACACACACACACACACACACACACACACACACACACACACACACACACACACACACACACACACACGCACACAAACGCACACAGACACACACACACAAACGAGCGCGCGGGCACACACACACACACACACACACACACACACGCATCTACATGTCTACACACACATCTACACTGACAGAAACACACACACACACACACACACACACACACTGATACACACATGCACACAACAAGTGCGCGCGCGCGCGCACACACACACACTATATGTTTTAAAAGCCTGTTTCATATTCAGAAGTCATAGGTCACGGCCATGTAGCCTTCAAGCACTGTAGTCTTATCTTCAAGGCGAGAATATCTGCTATCATAAGCGGTAATATCTGCCTCCTTTTCTTACATTCCTGGAAAATACTATTTCTTTCCAGGAAAAATGTTTCGCATGGCCATTCAGATAAGGCTGGAGTAAATGGCGGGATTTGTAACATCCCCGTAGCGTGGCTAGCCTATATATTCTGAACATAATAGGACTTTCAAAGGAAAGTAACGGGCAAAACTTCCCCAATGGACCAATATCTTCAAAAAGCGATCAAAACATCGTGATTAAATTATTGATACGTCGGTGAGGGTTAGACATGCAGACAGTCACTCAAGCAACTTTCAAAATCATACCCAGTTGCTTAAGTAACTGTTTTGGGGTGAAAATTATTGATTTTCAAAGACTTAGATAACAGGAATTCAGACAGTCTTGCTCCATGTTTTCGTCCTCTGAAATCACCCAATAGAGTATAAAGATATATAACGCTTAGAAAGATGGGTTTTACCAACACTGCACGGTTGAAGATAAAGCAGTTTCTGATAAATCACTGCAAAGGGCACATTTTTTCTGTGAATAAAAGTCTAAAGGCGTTCTTGCCCTCTCCCAAAATGTCAGGGGTATTACCGAAAATACCTGTCGTCCGTCAATTCTCTTTTCAAAGAGCTTTCCTTCTGCCAATTGCTCAAGATGGCAAACTTTCGCATTAGGCCTCCGCAGGTAAATTTTACGGATGACATCCTCCACAGACTCCAAATCTAATGCTATAGGGCGATAAAAAACAAGGCGGGTGAAAACAACCAAGATTTTAATTTTCAAATTTTGACATCATAAACCTTGTTAAACAAGAAATGATACATATGCTTTGCTAGGTTTGCTGCCAACTGTAACAACGTCCATTGTCACTAAAAAATAAAAGTTTTCAATCATTGTACAAATGATTTTGATTCATTGAGAAGTTGGGAACATCACATGTAAAAGTAATGGAATACATCACTGCATCAAACTAAAAGATAAAACAATAAATCAGAGCCATCAAACACCTTAGTTTATAAGACATACCACCAGGAGTTCAAAAACCCCAGACCCCGGGGAAGACCACCCAAGAGGTGGAAAGGCCAGATTCAGAGTGACACAGGGCTTACCCCAAGGGAAGCAGAGACTATTGCCCTTGATAGAGCTGGCTGGAGAAACCGGACGAAGGGGAGCAAGGGGCCAGTACCTGGCCTGTGCACGTAGGCAAGTAGGCATAAGGATTCATCTGGTGTTCTACACTATTTTGAATGTGTCTCCTGGGATCCGTTTCTGCTGCCGGGCTCTGTCAGAAGTGACTAGTAAAACGTAGCAAATTGATGATCCTTTCAAGCCCGCATTTTACCAGCTTAGCGTTTCCAGACAGTCGTGACTTGCACGGTATAGAAGTACTGCTGTCGCATAAAAAGAACGAAGGAAACACAACAAGACTGGCAATGAAAACATACATTGACACGGCGACGGTTTTTGTTGGTAGGGTTATTGTCTGTATGGCTCTACAACATGTATCATGCTTTTGGGGAAGCCTCGTTGTGGTCTGTCATTGGGTAATGGGTTTGTTAGAAATAACATTTGAGGTCACAAGTCTCTGGGAAACCTGCCCTGCTTTCTGTGAGCCCCAGGACTCGTGACTTGCACGATATAGAAGTACTGCTGTTGCATAGAAATAAAGAAGGAAACACAAAACATGCAGTGGCTCTATCTTTGATGTACACAAAATGTCTGAACAATTCTTATGTAACATTTTACTTAGAGGATCACCCGATTTACACCCAGATACAAACTGTAACATTTTGACAATCACCCAAACTTACGTTATTGATACTAAACGATTTATATTAGATTAACTCCTACATAGCCTACAAAACACGATTCTTCCTTACCATTTATTGATCCATTTCCACCCATTTGCTGTTCTCTGTTGTTTTTTTTCATGTAGTATTTTGTCACTGTATACTTGTATGTTTGGTGGTAATTAACTATAGCTAGAGTACCTCACCACCATGTCTTGTATTGTCCATGTTGAATTGTAAATAAAAAAAATGTCTGACAACCAAAAACTAGGAGATTAATAGCTAAGGGTCATTTTATGGTCTTTACTGTTGAAATGTATTGATATTGTCAATAAGCAGCTGAATCTAAAATGGACTTATTATATATGGATGATACACCTACGCCACCTGGCTGGAATGGCGAAGAATACACCCTGGTACGAAAACAAAAGCCAATTGTTTATGGCACGATTGGTGACTGCTAGACTGGTGTATTGCTAGAGTACTTTTCCTCATGTTGAAAACTGTCAGAGAGCAACAAAAATTTAAGTTTTTTTCCAAAATCGATCAAAAATGAATGTGCGCGCTGATGTCATCCATAAAATTTACCTACTGTGACCTTATTTGGACCTTATTTGGAAATCCTTCCCCAGAGATTGTAAAAAAACAAAATAAACACTAGAGTTCAAGGATAGATCAAAGTAGATCAAGTAGAGATCAAAAATAACATTGTCATTTGCATGAAGTTAAATCTCGCTGCAGTACCCTAAAAAGTCCCCAGGGGGGCAAAAAGATAATTCAGCCAAGCCTTCTCGAGTTATCCTTACACACTCACAAACCGAGATACACAGACAGGCAGACACACGGACGCCACTGAAAACATAATCTTCTTGGTGAACGCAAAGACTGAAGACAATGACAATGATAAGGCATGTACCTACTGTAGTTCGTATTTTTGATTTACGGAATATTTTCATTTTAGACGAATCCACTGAAGGAAAGTCCTGCCAGGCCTTGAGGATAAAGAAGGAGAAGTGTGTGTCCTTCTTGTTTGACTACTGCTGTGAGTGGGTCTGCTGTTCCTCTAGCTGCTGGAGCAAATTTCAGCACTACGTGGACAGGGTGGTGTCAGATCCTCTCTTCGACTTCCTCATCATGATCTGTATCCTCATCAACACCGGGTTCCTGGCGGTGGACCATCACGGGATGAGTCAAAGCTTGGCGAAAACTCTAGACGACGGGAACAAGGTGGGTGTGCGTCACTGACGAAACACCGCGAGATGTGCGTGGGCGGTGACGTGATTTCGCGAGAATCTCGTGCCATGCGAGATTCTCGTGCCATGCGAGATTCTCGTGCCATGCGAGATTCTCGTGCCATGCGAGATTCTCGTGTCATGCGAGATTCTCGTGCCATGCGAGATGTTCGTATCGTTGACAGAATATATGTACCAAAGTGATTTGAAGTGATAATACAACATAGTACGTAATGAGAAATCTGTAATGACGAGGCTTCAATTTTTGTTTTTCCTAGATTTTTACGGCGATCTTTACGGCAGAGGTGCTGTTGAAGATGATGGCCTGGACTCCAAAGAAGTACTTTCAGGTGAGTTATAAAATTGGTTATGATTTAGTTACACCTCAGTTGGAAACGTTAATGGCAAAATGTAGGCATAAACTATAAACCCTCCTATTAATGTTGAAGGTTTTATAGTTTAGAGTTGTGTCTAATAAGTCCGGGTGAACAAATTAGAACTACATATTATCAATGTAATTAATTTTGATAAGGAGAACAAATTTCCTGCATGAATGACCCTTTAAAAAATGTTAGTATATGTTATACATTGGTAGACACGAGTATGTTTTGATGTTTTATACATTAAGTATATGTTCTACCTTGGTAGTTAATTAGTACTACATATTATCAATGTAATTAATTTTGAGAAACAACTTTCATTCATGGTTCACTCAAAAAGTTGTTTTCTGGAACATCAATTGAGTAAAGTGCTTGTTTTTCAGGACTACTGGAATGTTTTTGACTGCTGCATCGTGTTCATCAGTCTGATAGAGTGGGGACTAGAAGGAGTAGAAGGGCTGTCGGTACTGCGCTCATTTAGATTGGTCAGTACATAATCTCTCTCTCTCTCTCTCTCCCTCTTACTCCCTCTGTTTATATGTATTGATTCTATGTATACATCAACTGAGCTCATGACAGAGTGATAAAGTTAGCTAAGTTACGTAGTTATGTTTACCGAAGGAAAACATATTGTTTCTGCTCTGTTACTTCTTCCTCTTCTTCGTCTTCCTCGTCTGTGATCATGGTAACTGGTGTTGGGTTACACCATGTTGCAATTTTACAGAAGGAGGGATTTAAACTGCTGTCGTCATATATATGAATGTGTTTGAGTAAGCATTGACAGAGCAGAGCCCCTCTTTTACCTTATCATGTCATCTAGGCACGAGTGACAAGAGTGTTGAAGCTGGCTAAGTCATGGCCGACCATGCAGCTTCTCCTGACCATCATCACTAACAGCATCCAGGACGTAGGGGGCCTTACGTTCCTACTAGTCGTCATAATCTACATCTTCAGTGTGTTGGGCATGCAGATGTTCGGCCAGGATTACAAAGACAACTACTTAAGGTAGCATCCTTCAAGAGATGATTTTGTTATTGTTTTGCACAGTATAAATTCGAGAATTTGTATTAGTATTTTTTTGGATACAGTTAGTATATGTTATACATTGGTAGATACGAGTATGTATAATGTGTTATACATTTAGTATATGTTATACATCGGTAGTTATGGGTATGTTTTGTATGTGTTATACATTTAGCATATGCTATACATTGGTAGTCATGGGTATGTTTTATGTTATATATTCAATATACATTCCAAATTTATTGTCTTTCATACATTTAGTATATGTTGTGCCTCTTAAGCGTTATACATTTAGCACTTGGCGTTACTAGGATTCTAAACTGAAACAGCTTGTGACAATGAACCTATGATTGTAAATAGAGCATACCTATGACAAAAATCTGGAAGATCCATAGGTTCTTTGTTTACAGACCTATTGCATTGATATTTGGGATAAGCCAGCATTACTGGACTTAAATATTCTTCTTTGTTTTGTTTATCTTGTGTGTTTACCTAGGTTACCTGGGAAGGAGGTTCCTAGGTGGAACTTTGTGGACTTTCACCACTCCTTCATGATGGTGTTCCGGGTCCTGTGCGGAGACTGGGTCAAGCCGCTGTACGACTGCATGGCCGTGTCAGGGTACGGTTGCGTCATCATGTACGTGGCCGCACTGGCTGTCGGGAACTTTGTGGTGAGTTTGTATAACGTCACCAAATCTTGTGCACATCTCTGATTGCAATTGGTAAACTGTGCTCTAACAAGTATTTTCCCCTCTTGGGTCACTCAATGCTAACACGAACGCTCCGGAGATAGAATGAAGGGCTAATGCCCCGCCCCGAGGTGTATATAGTGAGATAACCCCTGGTCAGGTGCAATAAACCACCAAGTGAGCGCAGCGAGGTATTATATGTACTGTCTTAAAGTGGTCGGATTCTGATACACTTTTTTCATAATTCACCACTTATGCACGTGAGTTATGATGTTCCGGCGTGATAACCAATGGAAAATGGTGGCTTTTCATTGGTCGACGTCACGGAGCTATATGATAATGAGAGTTAATGCCTCCAATATTTGTTTCAGGTTTTGAACCTGTTTGTCGCGATGCTCTTGAGCTCCTTTGCCTCGGAGGAACTCAGCAGCTTTGAGAACAACACCAACAGCATCCAAGACGGGATGAAGAGACTTAAGGAGATCTTCGGCCTCAACGGTCTCTTCAACAGCTGCAGAAACCCTAAGAAGCAGAAGGACGACAACGTCATAACAGTCGACAGAAAGAATCTGCTAAAGTTCCTGCACGAAAGAACTCACACCAAGTTGTCCCTTGTGTCGGACAAGAGCGAACACAGCGTACAGGACTGTTTTCCCTCAGTCTTCATGAGGCTTCGGTGTTGGAAGAAGTTTAGTATGAGCAAGTTCGGGAGACACTGGGCCAAGTTCAGGTTAAAGACTCTCAAGATCGTCGACAATAACATCTTTGAGGGATTTATCTTAGTCGTCATCCTAGCCAGCAGTATATTACTGGTAAGTGTGTATAATTCTTGTGTAGCTCTATATAGAAGTGTCCTGTTATCAACAGCTTAGTTTCCAACTTGCAAATTGGTAATAGTAATCATAATAATGATAATGATGACTTGTTGATTGGTAATATTATTTCAAATTGTGACTATGATCTACAGGAATCTGTTTTCAGAAATGAAGAATATAGCTTAGATTTTAAAGCATATTGAAAAGTATGTTATTCTTCAGCCTATTTCTTTTGCAGGCATTCGATGACATCTACCTGGAAACAAGGCCGACCCTCCAGAAGGTGTTGGACATCCTGGATATCATCTTTGCTTTTATTTTCCTCGTAGAGATGCTTCTAAAATGGATAGCCTACGGCTTTGTCAAATATTTCACCAATGGCTGGTGTGTTCTTGACTGTGTCGTGGTTGCGGTAGGTCTACCCGTATGTATACCCCAGTTGTCTCGCTTCTTGTACTGGTAAGACTTTTGCTTTCAAATCTTATTTACTCTTCTTTCTGTTGCAAACTCCCTGCCAACTGTGCGTGTTGCCGCCTTTGTCACTTCTGGCCTTGTTTCAGAGGTTTGTTGTGGCTGTGTGTCATGTCAAACTTGATGTAATAAAAATAGACACTTCGCTATAGGGTACGTATGTGTGTTTCTACTATCTATGCCTCCTTCTACACATCTGCAACGCTAGACTTCTTCACCTTTCTTGTCTGTATCTGCTTGTTATACTGTTCTGCCAAGGGATAACGAGATTGTTTACCACGATAAACACATAGAACACTCTTTGACATATCGCAATATGCTAGACACACGCGCATACATATAGCAAAAATACAATTACACCGCTGAGATATTAAACATTCATGTATGTTAATACATCAAAAGTAGATTTGTCTGTTATAATAAAAGTTACATATGCCTTACACACTTCATGCACAATCCAATTGGTTGAATAGCAAAGTTCTTTATTCACAACCATTTGTTTAACTTTTCGATGACGGTCTGTCATCTTCATCAGGGCAATTATGATTGGTTCACTGTGCAATGAAGGCAGCTATTAGGACCGCATTGCCAGCAGTAACAGCTAGCTTCAGTGCACAGTGAACCATGGTAACACCTAGCTGCAATGCACTGTAAACCAGTCATAAAATTGACCTCGTGAAGGTAAGACGCTGTCATCGAAATATTGAACAAGTGGCTGTGAAAAAATTCCCTGTTCAAGCATTCATTGTAAGGATTTTGTACCACTCAAAATAATTCAGAGAAACATGTACAACAATATTCTACTGTTACACGTAGGGATATTTCATGGACACACGACATGGGAAAAGTGCTAGGATATATAATGTTAGTGACGTTTGAAATATACTGTCTGTATTTGATTTTTGCAACAATGTTTTGCTTGAAGGTTTCGTTGTTCAGCATAGCTCTTGAATCTACCACCAAGTCGGCTAACCTGTCGGCAGTGAGGTCTCTGAGAGTCTTCCGGGCACTGCGGCCTCTAAGGGCTATCTCCAGGTGGCAGGGTATGAGGGTGAGCAATCTTTTTTCATTAATGTTCACACATATTCAATAATCCTTACTATCTGTCAAGAAGATGTTGACATCATGTGCGTATGGTATTTTTTTTACAAATCCCACTTCTGACACCATGTAATAAAGCAAACTGATGGTAGGGAGTTCAAATCCCGGATGTTGTCCCTCATAGAAAATGGTAGCAATATCTAGGACGTAATGTCAAGCTGTGGTCTACTGTTCATTGTGTGTTTGTGTGTTTGTTTGTTTGTGTGTGTGTGTGTGTGTGTGTGTGTGTGTGTGTGTGTGTGTGTGAGAGGGAGGGAGTGAGGGAGGGAGTGATATTTCCCACACATCCCACTTCTGACACCATATCTGGCCGTTATGACAGGTGGTGGTGAGCGCCCTCCTGCACGCCGTGCCCGCCATCTTCAACGTCCTGCTGGTCTGCGTGGTCTTCTGGCTCATCTTTGGCATCATGGGCGTCCAGCTCTTCTCCGGGCAGTTCTTCAAGTGCCTGGACCACGAGGGAGAGCGGATCCCTGCCACGCTCATCAACGACAAGACGGCCTGCCTCGGCGGAAACTTCACCTGGATCAACTCCAAGGTCAACTTCGATAACGTGGGAGCGGCCCTATTGGCACTCTTCCAAGTGGTACGTGTCGATATGCCTGCCTACTGCCTAAGTGCTTAGGCCAGTAACTGGCCCCATGCTTCCTCTGTCAGCTGTCTCCAAGCTTAACTTTACGGTCCCTGGCCCTTTTTTTTCGACACATAAGAAATATACATGTAACGTGATATAATTAATCTTTATAGACACAAGTACAGTGACTTTCATGAGGTATTCTAAATACACGGATGAAAAACATTTGGATGAATCAACACGATGAGTAGAACGCACAGTTTACACTAACTACCGATTCTAAGGTCTAAACATTCTTTGAGATCTGAAGAAAATATTTTACATAAATTTTGGTGCACAAACGCAATTAATGCCTCTGTGTTCTTCCTGAAATTTTCTTCGCTGTAAATGCTGTAATATTATACTCGTGACTAAATTAGAAAGCAGACTCATGCCCAGCAGTATTGCCCGTGAATATAGATATTTTTCCATGTTACCAAGGTTTCTATATTTTTACCGTCATATACATATAGGCGCAGTTTCTAAACGGAATGCTCTGTCTATTCCCCAGGCTACTTTTCAAGGCTGGATAGAGATCATGCATGATGCAGTGGACGTCAGAGGGGTCAGTACACATTTGCTCCTTATCTTAATAACTACATTTATCATTTTCCTTTTTCAATAGATATCAACATATATATATCTAAAGAAATCATGTGATATAAGATTGCATCAAACATAAATCAATGTGAAGAATCATAAATCTTCTATATTTTGCCACTTTTAGTATCGATTTTTCATGGCATTTTGTATACAGGTCATAGAAAGGATACAAGTGCCCTTTTTCTATAAAATCACCTTGTTTATAACAACGTCAATATTAATGGTGCAACCTAGCTACATATATCATGTGCCAGTACCTTTTACTGTATAAAATCACCCTGGTCTATAATAACGTCGATATTGATGGTACAAGCTCGCTATATATATCATGTAGCTCAATATGTACTACTTAGAATTCAGGAATTATAATATACATCATGTCGAATTCACGTAAAGCGCGTTCCTGGAATTTCCGGCAGCTTACCTCGCATGTTTTCTGTGATAAGACACTGATCCTCACCTCGCACATGTAAGGAGAGAAGCGGTTTTGCTGAACTAAATGATGAAAATTGTGATGGATGTTGAGCTGGCAGGGAGGGGGTAACTGATGCCGGCTTATCACAAATCGATAGCTGCGCTCTCGTGTGTTTCCGTGCGGAGCTCTTATCGTCTTCTGCAATGCGTCAAACATGGTCGACCTGGGTTCCGGAGGGAGGGGGCATTTTCCATTTTCCCCATTCCCAGGGTGCGTTGCGTCGGAGGGAGGGTGGGAGTAAAAATTCCCAGGTTGCATAGTGCCATGTGCTCTAAATTACTAGTATGTGTTCCAGTGTTGTACGTTTTTACACTATTTTCCCATTCCCAAACACCTTTTCCCATTCCCAGGATGCATTGTGCATGGGAGTAAAATTCCCAGGTTGCATAGCGCCATGTGATCTGAATTATGTGTTTCTGTGGTGTTTTTACATTCGTTAATGACAGAATCTAAAACGATGAAGGTTGCTCCTTTAATATTTTACTTGTATCTCCTTTTCTATTGACAGACGGTATAGCGTTACCACTGTAGCGTTACAAACCACATGTCCCATGTTAAAAAGAACAAAAAAATTCATCTACTGTCAGATCGACCCATAGTAAGTCAATTAATGTTGAGCATATAATGCCCCTACGTCAACAGGATACCTTCCTGCGCTATGCAACCAGGGTTGATTTACCCCCCACCGTCGCAAAGCATCATGGGGATGGGAAAACGTTGAATGGTTTTTGCACTAGTGCGGATGCTTTTCGAGCAAGATCAATGTCGTTGTCAACGATCGTTATCCCAAAGGCTTTATGGGACATATATCATTGCGTACTGATAGTTTGTTAGATAAGATTAGCACAAATTTCATTTGGAATATCTAAAGCGATCGCAACTTATCGGACAACTTCAGCGTTGATATAGTAGTTTACTCTTAACTTGAAGCTGGTGGTATCCATATGGTAGAGGATAAGGCTTGGAGAATAGTATACTAGTATGTCTTCAATACTTCTCATTTTTAAAGTTGGCAGACTATTTTTTTCCAAATGCCAATATAGCACCGTGTACAAGCCATACATGCAAGGTTATAGCTGGGTGTACGTTGCAAGTTATATCTACGTATTTGTCAGTTGTTATATTTTGTTATAAGTTTGAAAAAGCCGTATAATAATACTGAGAAATACACTGTTCTACAACTCATAAAATTTGACTCTCAGAGATTTTCGACTGAATCTCTTAGTTGGTACCGCCCCTCTCTCAACCGAGACGGGGGGCGGTACCGACTTCCGAGGAACTTTGAACCAGTGCAGACGTCACGCGTGTGGAAAAAAAACCACATGTCTACAGTGCTTAGGTCAGGGAGCTGACGAAGAGTGACATATTAAGGCACAACTTCCTTTGAATTCCGTGAAATCCTTTAAGTTTTGAACAGTTTATTTCTCAGTATGTAATTTACCAACTCCGATGAACTTTAATTTCATGCTAAACTGTTTTAATTTTGTTTAATTATGCCCAGGTTGACATGCAGCCGTCACGTGAGGCCAACCCGTACATGTACATCTACTTCGTCGTGTTCGCCATCTTTGGTTCCTTCTTCACTCTCAACCTCTTCATCGGCGCCATCATCGACAACTTTAACTCACTCAAGAGGAAGGTGGGCATTAAAAAAATTACCGCTCTTGGTGGCAAATGTGCAGATGTTGGCACATAGGCACATCAAATCCGTAGTGTTTTAGGCACACCTTTACACAAATTAGCGCAGTAGGGTAATCTGTCTAACCGTCAGTGTAGGAAAGGTAGTGTAAAGTGCCTTTCCCAAGGACACACCATCTGGACATGGTGAGCATCGAACCTGAGACCTATAATTGTTCCGAGTCCATCGCAATTAATGTTGCGCCACCGACGGGTTTTTTTTATTTCAAACAATTAGAATGAAGCATTTTTCCAGCCAGTTACAATATTTTCCGTATCGACATGTACATGTACCTTCTATCGGTACTCAGATGCGGCTGGAAAGAAAAGAAATTGGTCAAATAGACAAATAAGATGCCAGGCGAGTTGGTCCGCTAAGCTAAAAATGTATTATTCTTTCTAGCCACTTCTGAAGCTTGGTAGAGGCTGATATTACTTGTGAACACTCTGTAGCAGTTTATGCGGGCACAGGCCTATATAGGGACAAGCTTGAGACCAAAAATATATTTTAATAACGAAAAATATAATAATATATCGTTATGTTCCCAGTACGAAGGTGAGGGGTACCTGGACATATTCCTGACGTCCAACCAGAAGAAGTACTACAACACGCTGCGGAAACTCAGCGACAAGAAGCCTCAGAAAATCGTCAGTCGTCCAAAGGTATGGCTATTCGCATTGTGGGTTTATTGTTTAAATCTTCGCAGAAGGAAAACATACTGTTTTTGCTCAGTTTCTTCCTATACTTATTCCTATCCGAAGGACGCGCGCCCCTAGTCCCTAGGCAAAAATGCGATGTCACTGACGGAAACAATTGCTTGTTGCATGTAGTAGGACGGTTCTAGCCATTTCATTGCTGGTATCAGAAAATAAAGGAAATCCCCGCATGGCTTGTTTTTTTAGCTGTTCCAGACACCTCAACTTTGAAACGATGCCAAAAATTCGCTTAGAAATTGGAATAAATGTCACAGATTCCCTCATCCAGAATATTTTGCATGTTTTGTAGGTCTATAGTATTTTTAAATGCTTAAAACACTTGTATGTACCTTACTTTCAGATAAGGTGGAGGGCCGCCATCTTTGATTTCGCCCTCAGTAAGGAGATGGAAATAGCGGTGATGGGAGCTATCGGGCTAAACATGGTTGCCATGGCAATAGAACACTACCGGCAGACAGAGGTCATCACGCATGTCCTCTGGGTCATTAACCTCGTCTTCACGGGCCTGTTCACGCTGGAAGCCATCGTCAAGCTGATTGGGATGGGGAACCAGTACTTCCGGTTACCGTGGAACGTTTTTGATTTCTGCATAGTTGTTCTGTCTATTCTAGGCAAGTCATTACCTTCTTATTATGAAAGTTCATCTGTGTTGGTGGTTACAAGTTTAGAGTTAAGTTCTCTTACCTAGAGCTTTCGACCAGTAACTCTGGCCTTCCTCAGTAGACTGACCCAGTGAGGCTTGTCACGTGGCTTCTCTGACGAGTGACGCCAACACTGGGTCAATGGTATTTTGTAGACGATATCGACCCCCGTCGCGGTCAAAAGCTCTAGATGAGAGAACTTTTTTTGTTAGATCAAAAGTTTTAACTCTAAACATCATTACTTTCTTGTATGGAAGGTCATTTTGTGCGTGTGTGTGGTGTGTGTGTGTGTTCTCGTGTGTGTGTCTGTGTTTGTGAATGTGTTTGCTTGTGTGTTAGTACAGTTGGTTAACAGCATGAGTATACATTGTAGAAGACTGTTAACCTGTGCTTAGCCCGGTGGGGCAAAATGTACAATAAAAGCCTTCATTCATTCAATACAGTGATATGTTTATTGGAATTCCTGCCCGAAGGCTAATTGTAAATAACAAAATAACCTCAAAATCTACAAAGCTATATCTAAAACTATGAAGGGTTTGACTTCTCTTTTGTAAACCATGGAAGACGTAATGTCCCAACTTTTCAAAAAATTTGTGGGTTTTAGGTAGTTTAAAGAAGAATATGCTTTTTCTTTGTCAGTTTAGAGAAATTGGGATAAATTTTAGAAGTTTGAATAGACAACTCATTTCGAGCGTTGTTAATAAAGAAATCAATCTTCCAACAGGTTTTCTTCTGGAGGATGTGTTGAAGAGCAGGTTTCTGACGCCGACTCTACTGAGGGTGGTTCGCATATTCCGTATCGGGCGGGTACTGCGGCTTATCCGCGCGGCCAAGGGGATCAGTCGCCTCCTGTTCGCGCTGCTCATCTCCCTCCCGGCGCTCTTCAACATCTGTATCCTCCTCCTCATCGTCATGTTCATCTTCAGCATCATGGGGATGGTCTCCTTCACGCACGTGCATCACGAAGGCATGCTGGACGAGATCGTCAATTTTGAGACGTTCGGGCGGTCCATGATGCTTCTCTTCCGCCTGACGACCTCAGCCGGGTGGAACGACATCCTGGAGCCGCTGATGAAATACTGCGACACCAGCGAACCGACGCACGACGGGCTGTGCAGCGGCACCACCATCCCCGCGCTGTACCTCGTGAGCTACATCATGGTCAGCTCTCTGATCATAAGGAACATGTACATAGCAGTGGGCCTGGAGGGCTTCAACCAGGCTCAGGAGCAAAAACACGTCGGGATCACCGAAGACGACTTTGAGTCCTTCTACATGGTGTGGCAGAGATACGATCCTGATGCCACGCAGTTTATTGATTATACACTATTAACTGACCTCGTGGACGAACTAGACGATCCACTTCGATTGCGTAAACCGAATAATATCAAGCTTCAGACGCTGGACATCCCCCTGGTCAGTGGGGACCGTGTCCACTGTATAGACGTCCTGAAAGAGCTGACCACCTTCACGTACAAGCGCCTGTGGGGAGACGTGGAAAACACGGACGAGTTTGGAGAGATCATGGATCAAATGGAGGACACGTTCAAGAAGTCGTTTCCCACGAGAGTGAACGAGGTCGTGGTGACGACCACGGCACGCAGGGAACGAGAGTTCCGTGCGGCGGTTTTGATACAGAGGGCGTTCAGAAACTATCAGACGGCGAAGTGGGCCGAACTTTTGAAAAGCTTCACGATTCACGAGACGAGTGTATGATACACGGATACCCTTTTTCCTATATGTCTATATCTTTGAAATATGCACGCGTCATGCTCTGTCAGATTGACAGGTAGCGCGTACTGCGCATGCGGGGCACACTGCAGTACTGTGTCGTCCTTTGCGCAATGCACCATGGGAACATCGGTGCGATACCCTTTTCAAAATGGCGGGTCTTCAGGGTGAGACCAAGCGCATGATCACTCGGGGGCGGCAGCTTTGCAATCATACTAACCTTCAATTGCAAAACCATAATGCTCTCACCCAGAAAAGAAGCACTTTCCGCAGCTGAAAGCAAACAAACGAAACACCAACATTTCTTCCCAATAGTCCTGCGAAAACATTTTGAAAAAATTGTTAACGCTACGTACTATGTGTACGAAATCCGTCTGCTTTGACTATTGTATTTGATTTCTTCTAAATATACTACCCTCAGATATTCACTATTTAGCAGTTTGCATTTTGTACTTCTTCACAATGAATGAAAAGGCTTCTGTAGTACACTATACAATGTCTCCACATGTTTTGGAATATTCACGTAATTTTGAGGTGAAAACTATTTCCCTTAACTTTTGATCTAATTACTATTCATTTTGTATCTAAGCCAATACAAAGTATGATTATTATTTTATAAGCCCTGAATCAGACATTGACGATGCTCTATTTATAATTGGCTTCCTTTGCTCTTTACATTAAAAAATAATGATTATTGATGAAGAGAACTTACTATCATAATATTATAGTAAAAGTTTGTTGTCTGTGTCGAGCTAGCACCGAAGTGAAAGCGTGCCTTTGTCTTATATCTTAACCACGGTGTACTACTTGTAGATTTGTATTTATGCAAAACGTAATAGGTATACTAACTAAAGAATCCGGGAATTTTGAAAGAAAAAGGAAAAAAAGTAGGCTAAAGTTTAACAACAAATCCACACAAATTCCATGAATTGCTGAACCGGCACACGGTGACGTCATTGATTCAATAACTGGCCCAAAGAAAGAAAACGTGATATAGTATGTCTTTTCCTGACGTCACAAATGCCATGTTATTTAACTAAATCATGATCTATGATATGTATATTCCGTCTTGCGTGACTGAAATCCAAAATACACCAAATAACCGAGCAACGTCCAGGTTTAAACACCCAATATGGCGGACAGTATTTATGTCCAAAATACAGCACAAAACCGGGCAACGTCCAGGTTTAAACACACAATATGGCGGACAGTATTCACGTCCAAAATACAGCACATAACTGGGCAACTTCCAGGTTTAAACACACAATATGGCGGACAGTATCAACGTTAAAAATACAGCACACAACCCAGTTAACTGCCAGGTTTAAACACATAATATGGTGGACAGTATTTACGTCCAAAATACAGCACATAACCGGGCAACGTCCAGGTTTAAACACCCAATATGGCGGACAGTATTTACGTCATAGTAACCTAAGGGCAAACAGAAAGTTTTCACCATTGAAACTGTGGCTGGATTACTACATTGTAATTTGATCGCCACTGGAAAGTCCACAAACAAAAGAATAGTAGTTTCTATAGGAAATGAGTGATAAACGTGATATTTGTGGAGTATACAGTTCAGGTCGACCAAAGTTATCTGTTTGGTAGATACAAAATTTATACAGTTATTCAGAAGTTCGGCGACGGATTCGAATCAGGCCGAATATTTTCCATCAAAAAATGAACATATGACGTATTATTGCTGTGTCCTTTGTTGAGTGATTATGTAGCTAATTATGAAACGATATCTAACACATAAAGGTGACATTAATTCCTAACTTAAGCAGAAATGCATACTATGTTTATTGCTGTGCTTACAATAATGTATATATGAGAGTACCGTGCAAAATTTTACTGTTGGGATACTGTTGTTCTGTTGTTATCAAATTTCCATCCGACAAAGTGACATCTATGCATATAGGACAACTCTTCACCAAACAAAATTGAATCATATCTTTATGTTCTTGAACTCAACTGTCTATTGTAATCAAAATAACTAGTAACGGATATGTTCTATATTGGTGGCCCGATTACATACCCCCCTCCTCCGTCAAAGCGTAAACATGCAAATAGCATGCTGCCTCTCCCTTATTGGTCGAACGGCTAATATTCATCCTCTCATTGGTCGAACTGCTGATTGTGATTGACAGTCACGAGCCGTACGTTGCGTAAGAATGGGTAGTAGTATCGGCTGACCAGGACAACATAGCATGTGTAGTTTTGATTGTAGAAAAGTTAGCCCAACTGTATGCTAAAATTTGTTATAAACAGAAGTTGCCAGTATTATTTCCTTGCCTTGTCTCATTTCATGTGGAATCAATAATTATCTGTTAGATTTTGCCTTTTGCATTCAACAAATTCATTCGTAGAAAGCAACAAAGGGAATTGTTCCGTAGACCTTTAATCTTTAAGTAATAGATGGTCATAAACGACTGTAGATGTCTTCAAACTGTTTCAAATATGTTGGCATTTTGTAAGTTTGAACCGGACCACAAAAGATGCAGCATATGCCAGTAATTTTATTATCTTGCATTAAGGGGGAATTGAGTAACATTTTGCACCAAAAATTGAAATATTTCAATTGAAGAAAAAAGCATTGTGACGAGATACTTAAGTTATTAAAATGTGTTGCATGATACGCATCATACGAGTATACTTAATTTGTTTTTGTTTTAAATTCCCTTATTGTTTAATAGTTGTAGGCATTTTGAATCCAAAGGTTGCAAATACGGCCATCTGTTAGATATACAACATAGCAGTAGTATTTACTTTACTTATAAGTATTTTCCCACCTCCATATTTAGCTTAGAGGTAAAAGACCATCTTATGATCTAAGTGTACATCCTTTTGTGACTGCCAAGAAGTCGTTTGCCTCCACTTGAGCTAAAAAAATGTATCATATTTACCGAAGGAAAACATATTGTTTTTGCTGTGTTTCCTCTTCTTCCGTTTCAAACACAAAAGTTCAATGAACCAGACGCCTGTCACCATGGTAACTGTTGTTGGGTTACATCATGTTGCAATCTTATAGCAGGAGGGATTTAGACTTCTGTCATCATATATAATACTAATGAGTTAGAGTCAACAGAGCAGACCATTTGCGAAGGTAAACATTATGCATTTGCTTTACAAACGTTACCTTTCTAGTTGGACACGTTATTTATCAAGGTCATTAATAAACTAATCATTTAAAAAAAGTTGTACATGTTACAAAACCGACCGTTGTGTATTCAGCCTGTTGAAGACGTAATAACTTGTGGTATAAATGTACAAACTTTTAGCAACAGGACGGATGTATAAAGATCATAACTGGTGTACAATATGTGCATAAGAATCAACGACTTTTGTAACCCGCGATATTTCAATAAAGTATATGTTCCTCCCATTATGTACTAGTCTTTTTTCGAAGTAGGTTCAAAAGATATTTTCAGGCATTTGATCAATTGCTTCTGTCGCGTATCCGTAAAGACTCGTCTGAATAAGGTCACGTGTCTGTTACCGTAACTCTCGCGAGATTACGTTTTGGAGAGATTGGTAATTAATTATCCTGATGAAGGCGACATCAGTCTTTGAAAATTTGATCTATGTGTAATCCTTGTGTTGAAATAAAGTTCAACATTTTACTATATGATCACTACCAACATGAAATTTCATAATAAATGGACAGAAACTTTGGGCTATGGCTGAGCAAAATCCACCCCTCTCCATTTGACTTGTTAGATTTTACCCCAAATATTATTCGTAGTTCTAAGTATCACGAGAAAACAAAAAGAAACAAATGATTCGACTGTGGTTGTAGGAATGCTTTTCTACTTCATTCAACAACAAGTATAACATGATTACTTACATTTTAGAATACGTCTTAGCAGAAAAGACGTGACTATGCAACAATGTTTGACTTACTAGAATTCGTCAACGAGAACTTATGAGTATAATCTATAAAACGACGTTAGTGCATTGATTGTCTTAAAAGTATAAATTTCCATATCAAAACACATTAGCTTTAGCAGCATTATACGATATTTAATAGTAGTAAGTAAGGAGTAAAAATGTTGCAACAAATGTTTCCTGCAGTGCGTTCTCGTCCTGGTAGGTGGGGCGCCTAAAGTGTTGCACGAGGTGCAAGGGACCTCCTGCCTAGCTGTACAAGTTCATTTAGACATCACATACCTTCAAGGCACGTTCGATGTGTGGCTTAGCTAATCTCCTACTGATCTTCGACACAACAAAGCTACTCTACGATAAAAACTGTCAATGTTTTAACATTTAAACCACGGCTTTCTAACTGTCTAAAACATCAAACGCCAGAAGGCCTTAGCGTCATTTTGGGACGATGCAACAATAAATACTAAAGAACGTACATATCTTACAATCCACATGCAACATGAAGGCAAAATGAAACTTAGCACAGAAGGCGCACTGTCTAAAAACTATCACACATTATACATGTACTTGAACCGGATCTTCGGTGTTATTTTGCTAGCTTCAGTGTGGAAGTTTTAGTAATGTCCAGATGCTGTTTCTGCGCTGGCGGTGCTTGTTGGCATGTACCCCCCGTTGTACTGGGCCTGGTGGTATGACCCGTTATAATGCGCATGTGCAAACTTCTCACTGTCTACGAACTGCGCGTGCGCGGACGCCTGATACCCCTGGTTACCGTAATAGCCGTACTGCATGCTATTTCTATCGTAATAGTGTCCGTAGTCTTCTGGGTTTGCCGAGTAGTAGCCGTTGTAGCGATGGTACTGCATGTGCTCCGGCGGTTGAGCGAACGATGACGTGGCGTCTCCTGATTGGTCGTTGTAGACGTCGTAGTTGTTCCCGGATGTTTCGTCGTAGTTTGGCGGGAGTTCTTCCGTCCTGAGCCGTTTTGCCGCCGTGTCGCGATCGTCGTCATCCCCAGACGGACGGGTTTTGCTGGGGCTTCTCCACTCGGGCCTTGCCTCCTCTCCGGGTGACTGGCCGTTCTGTGCCATGCTGCTGTTTTCCGACATCTGCCCGTTTTGCGGTAGACCCCCGTTTTGCGGCGGCATCCCCCTGTTGTGCATGGCCATGGAGTAGTGCGGCTGACCGCTGGCGATTGTGTACGGAGCTGTTGTTGTCAGGAGTAGATTTGAGTTGTTCACTCTGGCTGGAGACACCTGCTTCTCCGGTGTGGCGTTTGTCTGTCCGTTTTGAGTGGACCCAGGCACGTCTGAAGCGGTGTCTTTCGACCCCAAGTCTTTCGTCTGCATCTCCGGGCTGTCCGGCGAGGAACTACTTTCTCCCGACGAGTGAGACCGCATGTCGTACGGCGGAGGGATACCGCGGCTGTGCGTAGGGATTGGCGGGCCTACGGGGTAGATGGGCGGCATGAGGGGGAGGGGGGCACCCAAGGAAGGGTGCATTCCCGGCTCTATACTTGCAGGTCTGCCGTCATAACCATTTGGCCGGATGTTTGTGGGCCTGTTTGGGCAAAAACGAGGGCAGAAATTGTAACGCCACGCTTTTTAATAGGGCAAGAAATATCTAAGTATGATTCTACAGGGGTTAGTTTTACATTACATTTTAAAATGTTACAATCGTCTGAGCTTATATATATATGTATATTGCACATACAGTACCATCTACTAGTATATAGCGTCCTGTATATGTACGATTTGGTTGTATTTCTCGTGCAACGCATCACACCGCAGCGAAACGCAACAAATGCACAAGTAAATACGCCACCGCAGGGCAAAAAAAAAGTCAAGGGTCTGTGACCTGATTACAACATCAAATAAGTTGAAAATATTATGTAAAAAGTGCCAGCAGGACAAGGGGTAATAGACATGTACTCACCCATCGTAGTTGTCCCTGAATCCTTTTGCGAAAGGGTTGTAGTCTATCTTCAGTTGGGTGATCTGACAGAAATGGTAAGAAAGGGGTAATTTATAAACATAAGTAAAATGCCATCTTCGTTGTGTTGGGAAACTAAAACTTGGGAAAGCCTTATGCACCCAGGTAGGCTTATAGCGCAATGTGTAAAGCAACATGTTTATAAAATAGTGAGAATCTTACATAATATCGCGTTAAAACAAAAAGGACAGTACTCACATCGGTGTTCTGATAGGCGGTAACTGCGATGAACTGCGTCTCGGGGAAGCTGTGGGACTGTAGAACGCGCTCGCCGCCGCCGCCTCTGTTGGTCACCTCGATGATGTGCAGGCGGGGTTGGTACTTGTGCATGGAGTTCAGCACCACCTAGCGAAACGCAACGGAATAGCACTTTAGATGATTTGCATGTATGCACCTAGCAAAATACGACGGAATTACACCCTATAGAATTTGCATTTTCCTGGGCAATCGATCAAGTTATAAATGACCTTATATTACCAAATTACCAGACGTCTGTCACCACGGTAACTAGTGTTGGGTCACACCATGTCATCATATATGAATGTGAACGAGTAAGAATTAACCGTGAGAAAAGACCATATGCGAAGGTAAACATTATGCATTTGCTTGGCAAATGTTACCTTTCTAGTTTGTCTTTTACTTCATACTTCAAGTAATGACAAATTTCGTAGGAGACCATTTATTAAGGTACAAGCTAACTTACATGTCCGTTGTCGGCGCCTTTGTTGTTGGTGAGTTTGAGTTTGCTGAAGACCACTTCTTGTTTCATCCAGTGTGCTCCGCTGTTAGGAGACTCGGGATGGACGTAAACCCGGCTTCCTGAAATACAGAAAAAAATAATCAGCTTTTCATTGCAGAAGAGGACAACAGCTCACTTATTTTGTAGTACAATGTTAGACTTTATTTCAACGCAAAGTGCACACAGAGATCAATTTTTTAACAACCAAATGTCGCCTTTATGGGGATAAAGTAATGACCAAACACTTCCGAACGTAATCTCGCGAGAGTTACGACTACAGACACGTGACCCTATTCACGCGAGACTTTACGGATACGTGACGTCAGCAATTGGTAAACTTCATGGCAGCACGTCGGCAGAATGTAGTACTCACTACTGCGTCTGTGCGAAGCCCCCATTTTTCACGGTTTTCGTTGAATTTTTGCTCATTTGTTGAGTTGACTGGGCTTGTACAGTCGGGTAAGTCCAATTGCTTGTGCTGGCAATTGCAGTTCAAACTTGTTTCATAAAAAAACAGTCACACTGTACCTTGTGGGTTGGTGTCAGCCCGGCCACACGGCACCCATTTCCCGTTCTGGAACTTCCAGTGATTGACGTCTGCCAGCACCATGTCCACAAACACGTTGTACTGCGCATGCGGGTCCAGACCGGATATCGCAAACTGTAGTACCGGAAACATTCGCCTGGGGGCAGAGAAATACTTTGTCATGAAATTTCATCTGTGTTGGCAGTAATCATAGTGAAATGTTGAACTTTATGCCAACATAAGGGTTACTGCCAACTATTACTGTAACAACATCCATTTCTTACTGGAACAACTTTGAAAAAGAAGTTTTCAATAATTGTTCAAATGGTTGTGATTCAGTGGGAACATCACATATACACAGCCAGCATCACATATAAAAGGAATGAAGTACTGGTACATCACTGCATCAAAATAAAAGACAAAACAGTAAATCAGGGCCTTGTCTTGCCTCCTCTCTTTATATGTATTTATCTGCCATCAACGTTCTGGCATGTCAACAGGCATCCGTTTGCCCATTTTCGGCATGTTGAGTACAGTTGACCGCTGTCATTGGGAAACAATTTTTTTTCCAAAACCATGCGAAAATTTACGCGCGCGCTGATGTCATCCATAAAACTTTCTTTCTTTGGCCTTATTTGGGCATCTCTAAACGACAGGATGTACTCCGCATGACGCCCGTACTGTTGACACTGCGCGACAATACCGAGTATTCTCCAATTGACCGTGACTCACATGCACGTTTGGCGCGCTCACAGATATGCAAATCGCGGCTTTGTTCGCGACCAATCGCTAGCAGGCAAAGAACAAAGAACCGATCCCATCAATTAACCGTTTCGGTCTCACAGACGATTTTAGCTGCCGTTTGTTAATTGAAAGCTGACATGTTTGGTGCCCTGAACTTTGATTAAAAATCCAACTGTCTGATTTTTTCAATTTTTGTGGCCGACTCTATTTATTTTCTTTCGTGGTGGGGTCTAAGTGATCTGTCCTGAAAATTACTTACATTTAGGTTAGGTGCAAAGCTTTCACAGTTTCAGAGATTTTTTTGCCCCTAAGTTGGTATTGAAACCCAGAAGATATTACTAGTATCATTTTTTGTCTTTTTTGGTCATAGAGGACAGAATTTTTAAACTCGAGCTCAACAAATGCATTGTTTCTATAACTCAGAAATACAAAGCTTTCTGTTGAAAATAGATGATGTGTGTTGTTCAAAATGGACTGGTTTTGCATTTTTTTGATGTAAAAATGACGAATAAAATCTATCCATCTAGTTAGACCCCCTCAAATATAGTATTGGGTCCATTTTTTTCTATCTACCTTGGTAATTTATGTAAGCACGTAGATTCTTGACCCTCCTTGATGGAAGCAAACTTTGTCACAAATTTGTACAGTTTAGACAGTCTCAAAATTCCGTTTTTGTGAAAAAATAATAATATTCAATATATAGTATTCAAATCTCAGCTTCCTATCATGGATAAGAAGTACATATCATAGTTTCAACTTTGGGAAGGCATCACTTCAACAATTTTACAGACACAAAAAGCTATGACGTACAATCGATGGTCAGTCGTAATCAGTTCCAAAAATAACATATGCATATTCATGAGATGACGTGCTCACAGACATGATTCCAAGAAACACACACCTAACTCTCCCGTCGCGATCTGTGCATTACGAAAGCAAGAAAAACATACCAAAAGAAAACACCAGGACTTCCAAATACAACTAATTCCACTTTCTTAATCATTATTAAAACAACGTCTGAAAGGTAATCAAGACTGTCTAAATTGAACATGGCCGAAAATTTAACCTCCTTCGTTGCTCATCACAGATTTGTAACAAGTGACTGTTTCAAGTTTTAGACCAAAATGTATGGATTTTTAAAAGGCCTTAACGTTATATTTGAATACGTTGCATAACTTGCGTTACAATTATCTCAAGATGTCTACAAGGCAAGCAGACATCTTGTAGTTCTAGACGCGATGGTAATACACATCTGAGTTTTAAATTCCAGTGTACAACTTTGTCTGTGCAGTAACAGTTCTTTAGACAAATAATACAACTGCAATGGCGAAAACTCAGATGTGCATTTATACCGCATTTCGGGCTACCTGTTTTATAAGTTCGGCACATTTTGGGCCATATGTATGAATAAGGAGAAATGGGCCTTCCTTGGTACTTTTTGTGAGAAGTGTTATACCAGAAGATTGCTTGTACCAAGAAACATAATTTGCGAATATTTTTTTTATTTGGCCGCTATTCTCTTTATAGTAGTTAAAATAGTTGGAAATTTGAGAGCATAATATGTATATGTACTCTCTAAGCAGAGTTTTGTTTTTAATATTATTACTCTGTAAGCAGAGGTTTGGGTTCATACCATACTGCCATATCATCATAATTATTATAATCATGATGATATGGCAGTATGGTATGAAACCTCTGCTTAGAGAGTAATATTATTACTCTCTAAGCAGAGGTTTGGGTTTATACCATACTGTGTTTATACCATTTTTGTGGCATACCATACTGCCATATAATCATAATTATAATAATTATGGTGATACGGCAGTATGGTATGAAACCTCTGCTTAAAGAGTAATATTATTACTCTCTAAGCAGAGGTTTGGGTTTATACCATACTGCCATATCATCATAATTATTATAATTATGATGATATGGCAGTATGGTATGCCACAAAAATGTGAAGATAAAGCGCTTACTAGTATACGAGGCCATTGCTAATTGAGGATTACTCTAGAATCAGGTGTCTAAAACAGATGAAAGTTTCATTGTCTGTTTGACACCTTTTGGCCCCGGTCTGAAAAACAAGCCAGGAAGTCGCGAACGCTTCTGTAACGAAACCTGCTAAAACTCAATACGAAGATAAACATTGCTGGTGTTATAAACCGTTTGTTTGGGATATCATTTTAACGAGGTGCGATTTCTTTGAGTTTGGAACTGAAACGTTTTAGCGCGAAGCTCGCTGCGAATAGACTTTTATAACATTGGTAGTGCGACAGCAAGACAACTAAAAAATAAACTATGCACAAGACTCGCGCAGAAGTACAAAGGGTTTTAACTTACGAAAATGTTCATAGCATGGACAATAAAAATAACTCGTCAAAATTGTACTGATAGTGACAAAGTACTAACATCGTCCCATCTGGGAAAGCAAAAAAATGGAGTCTAGTAAACATGTATAGGCAAATTCCTAAAAAGGAGAAAACGTTTGGTAACAACGTGTTACGTCTTTGATGGAACAGAAAATATACCTGATTTTATAGTTGTAAAAATGTTTTCCTTACCTGCCCTGTTTGGTGATGATCATTTCCGTCTCATGTTGGTGAAACTTGACCCAGAGATCCCGATTGGTGAGAAAGACGCTGAGTTTGGCGGGGGGAGGGGGAGGGCCCGGGGGGTAACCGTACATCGACCCGCCGCCCGGGTAGGGGTAGTTCCCGTTGTAACCCTGCGGGTACTGTCCGTTAGGGGCCTGGGGAGGACCCGAGTCGGTAATCGGGGCGAAGTAACCCGGCGGCTGTTGCCCGTACATCTGCGGTTGTTCGTATCCGTTTGGGTAGGGGTGAGGGGAGGGCGTCATGCTTGTGATGGAGTACGCGTTCTCGGGGTTAGCGCCTGGGTAGGGTCCTAGAGGATAGTCGGGAGGGACCTGCGAGTTGTACCGAGAGAGTTCCGCGTCCACCCCGTCGCCTGGGGAAGAGCGGGAGCTGTTGCTATCCGGCGGGGTGTAGCCTCCTGTCATGCCGTATGGCAGGCCGAGGCCGCTCGGCTGGAAGGTGTCGGCGTTACCGGGGCTGTCGTCGTCGCCTGCGTCCATCCTGGTCGGCCCTGTAGCAGGCCCTCCCCCGTCCAGACTCGTGTCTGTTCCGTAGGTATGAAATCCCGGTTCACCTGGTGCACAGCTTTGCTGCATCGCTCAAATTGTTCACGTACGAAAAATAAAAACTACACTCTAAAACTCCTACTTCTAGAATAAGAGCTCCAAAACGTACTTGTCTACCGACGACCTGCGTCCTATGTATAAAAACTGCCCAACTGACAGCAAAGTTCGAGGGACTGTTGGAGCGACATTGGCCGATTGATTGCCACATAAACTCCCTGGCTTGGGTCTTGGACAGACGTCATATACATCACAATAGAACTGGTCATGCCGCTTTCTGATTGGTCCCTTGGTAATTAGTTTGAAAATTCATGAGTTCCCAAATACTTCCATTTCCGCCAACGAGAAATACTACGATGTTCAAGAATTTTTGAGAAATATCTTCATTTAACTATCGTGATTTTGACATTTCTTTCTTTTATGTGAAACTTGGAAAACTTTTATGTGAAACTTAAAAATCACATTTTGTCCTTGCAATGGAGTCCTCTGTTTTAGTTGTGAAAACATGGGTGTTTGTTTTTGACCAGTTCGCACCTTGTAATAAAATTTCTTATACAAACTCTAGAATCAACACAAAGAAAAGTTCCGATGAGCAAGAAAAGACGAAGTCCACTACCACTTTACGATTAACCAAATATTAACTGGAATCCTGCGTTATTTTTCTCCTTTAATTTTAGCTCAGAGCTATTAGTACTACAAATTTACCACAGATCCAAGAACAGATAAAAACAGCGGAGTTTGTCTGATTTGCATCTAGCATCAACAACGGGACGTGAAAAGACGATCGCACGGGGGCGCCCGGAGGAAATTTGCATATTCATGAGCCCGCCGCCATTTTGTCCCCCTCGCTCACAATGCACCAATTACTACGCACTTGTTTGTTGCCTTTGTACTTATAAAACCCTGCCAGATGTTTTTATTTCAATCAAATTGTTACCAGACTGTTTAAATTCGCCCGTGAACTGTTTTTATTCCGTTTTTTTCAAAGAGTCTGCCCGCCAAGATATCTTTTTGCGAGTGGTAGAAATCTATTTGTTTCGCACGATTTAGCATAAACAATGGTGGACTAATGGTTAGGGTGGAGCAGTTCAAATGGCGGAAAACAATCTGGAATTTTCTTTCATATTTATACTCTGATGTACAAGAGATCGATCGTGATAAGATTAATTTGCTGTTTACACACAAACCGAGCCGTGTGTTACTATTGCAGTAACTACGATTGTACAAAATGACTAATAAACTAGTAGATGTATAGTATGTACTAACCTACATTTGCAAGTTAGTAGTAAAGACACCTAATACCAGCTAAAAAAGAACAAGAAATAATCTCGGTCATACCTTCAAGTACCAGAATTAGCAACCAAGGATTGAGGTGTTCAAAAACTCATTCTTCCGTAGAAACTATCACAGAGTGGCACTCGCTGTCACCAAGTACAGTAGGGGCATGCATCGTCATTTCAATAGATAGCTTTAAACAATGTTTAAAGTCATCGATGTTCAGAGGTTAGGTGTAACAAGCCGCGCCGCGTGCCTGCGAAGCTGGTGTGTTACGTGGTTATATATCGGCAGAGATACGTGGGTCCATTGATTTGAAAATGCTCTCTAAGATTTTCAATTAAAAAAAAACGGTTTGCATCTGAATATGATATGAACAAACGTTGATACGATGTGTTTTAATATGAAGTTTGGTACTTTCCCGGCATGCCAGTCGGTCACTCACATGTCATTGCCCAAAGGTGAATGACCTTTTTTTTTTTATTCCAACATGTAATCACCAGACGTGGTGACGACACACTCAAGTTTTTCAACTTATATTAATGCCACCACCAACACAGGGGACAAATACGTGACAGGACAATACTCATTTACACCTGAGCTGAGTGAGGAAAGTCGTGTAAAGTGCCTTTCCCAAGGGCACAAGATCGGTGGCATGTCAGGACTCGAACCCGGGACTCTTAAGTTCCGAGTCGCGCACTCTGCCACTACGCCCCCACGCACTACGCCACACGACCCCACAATGACCTTACGGTAGCAGAACACAGTACTTATCCGCGATGTTTTGGGGCCATTAAGGTGATGTTTACGGAGGAATTATCTGATTATAGCTTTTATTCCTGTCTCCATATACTGGAGGTATAAGGCAATACTTGGATGGGAGGGGCAACGGAAATTGCTAAGAACTTATCAGGGAAAGGAGTCTTATTTATTTATTTGACTTTCCAATGCAACATGAAGTAGCATGGAGGAGAGACAAAACAGGTGCATATATGCACCTCTGCCAGTTGTCTCTCCACATACAAAATACATTATAAAACAGTAATAATACAAAATAGACAATTTAAGTGACAACATACAATAACATATTTAAGATATATGATAATATAGTGACAACTATAGGGCAGTTATCGCGGCCTTGTGGCCATACAGGTCGTACATCTGCAAAAAGATATCCAGCTGCATGCAGCATCGGTGTCATAGACCGCATTAAACCTGTTATGTAAATGTAACATCAATTGTCTTTTGAAGGTATTTAAGTGTTGTGGCTGAGAGACATTTAAACCCAAAGTTCTCAGACT
>NW_017803987.1:1302896-1376017 GCF_001625305.1 Branchiostoma belcheri
AGAGCTATTAGTACTACAAATTTACCACAGATCCAAGAACAGATAAAACAGCGGAGTTTGTCTGATTTGCATCTAGCATCAACAACGGGACGTGAAAAGACGATCGCACGGGGGCGCCCGGAGGAAATTTGCATATTCATGAGCCCGCCGCCATTTTGTCCCCCTCGCTCACAATGCACCAATTACTACGCACTTGTTTGTTGCCTTTGTACTTATAAAACCCTGCCAGATGTTTTTATTTCAATCAAATTGTTACCAGACTGTTTAAATTCGCCCGTGAACTGTTTTTATTCCGTTTTTTTCAAAGAGTCTGCCCGCCAAGATATCTTTTTGCGAGTGGTAGAAATCTATTTGTTTCGCACGATTTAGCATAAACAATGGTGGACTAATGGTTAGGGTGGAGCAGTTCAAATGGCGGAAAACAATCTGGAATTTTCTTTCATATTTATACTCTGCTGTACAAGAGATCGATCGTGATAAGATTAATTTGCTGTTTACACACAGACCGAGCCGTGTGTTACTATTGCAGTCACTACGATTGTACAAAATGACTAATAAACTAGTAGATGTATAGTATGTACTAACTACATTTGCAAGTTAGTAGTAAAGACACCTAATACCAGCTAAAAAAGAACAAGAAATAATCTCGGTCATACCATGGAGGTAGAAAAACAAAAGGCCGCGGCGGGTGCTAAATACGTGCTCCCTCCTTTCTCTCTTTTACCTCCATGGTCATACCTTCAAGTACCAGAATTAGCAACCAAGGATTGAGGTGTTCAAAAACTCATTCTTCCGTAGAAACTATCACAGAGTGGCACTCGGTGTCACCAAGTACAGTAGGGGCATGCATCGTCATTTCAATAGATAAATGTTTAAAGTCATCGATGTTCAGAGGTTAGGTGTAACAAGCCGCGCCGCGTGCCTGCGAAGCTGGTGTGTTACGTGGTTATATATCGGCAGAGATACGTGGGACCATTGATTTGAAAATGCTCTCTAAGATTTTCAATTAAAAAAAAACGGTTTGCATGTAAATATGATATGAACAAACGTTGATACGATGTGTTTTTAATATGAAGTTTGATACTATCCCGGCATGCCACTCGGTCACTCACATGTCATTGCCCAAAGGTGAATGACCTTACGGTAGCAGAACACAGTACTTATCCGCGATGTTTTGGGGCCATTAAGGTGATGTTTACGGAGGAATTATCTGATTATAGCTTTTATGCCTGTCTCCATATACTGGAGGTATAAGGCAATACTTGGATGGGAGGGGCAATTTTTTGCTAAGAACTTATCAGGGAAAGGAGTCTTAAGGTTAAGGCAATATTTAGTGATGGGGGAGTTTATCTTAGATTATAACATTTAAATCACAGTTTCAAGAAACAGGCTTACGGCAATATTTGTCATTAATTTTGGGAAGAAAAGGCCGAGAAATGCCGCATACGAGCGGCAAGCACTGTACGCTTCTACCTTACATACTGAAGTACGAGCCTGGAAGTACGTGTTGCAATTCTGATTAATAACGCTAGGTGGCGCTGTGAGACCGTCGGATTACCGTGTTAAGGCAATGTTTATGGGTATGGAGTTATCTTTACCATCAGGAAGTCTCAGGCAATATTTGGCGGAGGGACATTTATTTTAGAGCTTTTTAAAGATAAGTATTAAGGATTCAAGACTTTAACGCAATGTTTTGGGATAAGAACGTTTTAAAGAAGAGTTTCAAGGAACAGCCCATATAAGGGAGCTGGCTATTCTAGTTAGAACCATAGTCAAGATATGGAAGTATTAAGGCAATATTTAAGGAGTGTTGAGATGTGAAAGTTTTAAGGCGATATTTAAGGGGCAATTTCTTAGAACCCTTAAGAGTCGAGATATGGAAGATACAAGGTGATGTTTACGGGGGAATTATTTGATTATAACTTTTCTTCCTAAGTGTCTCCATAAACTGGAGGTATAAGGCAATACTTGGATGGGAGGGGCAATTTTCTGCTGAGACCTTGCTTATCAGGGAAAGGAGTCTTAAGGTTAAGGCAATATTTGGGGTTGGGGGAGTTTTTTTAATCAGATTAGAACCTTTAAATCAAAGTTTCAAGGAACAGGCCTACGGAGATATTTGCCGTTAATTTTGGGAAGAAAAAGGCGAGAAATGCCGCATACGAGCGGCAAGCGCTGTACGCTTCTACCTTACATACTGAAGTACGAGCATGGAAGTACGTGTTGCAATTCTGATTAATAACGCGAGGTGGCGCTGTGAGACCGTCGGATTACCGTGTTAAGGCAATGTTTATGAGTATAGGGTTATCTTAACCATCAAGAAGTCTCAGGTGTTTTCAGGCAATGTTTGGTGGCGGAGGGACATTTATTTTAGAGCTTTTTAAAGGAAAGTATTAAGGATTCACTTTAACGCAATGTTTTCTGTATCTGTATCTGTATAGCCGGTATAACCGCCTTTCGGCGTAACACACCAGTTTTGTGGCCATTATCTGTTAAGAACGTTTTAATGAAGAGTTGCAAGGAACAGTTAGAACTATAGTCAAGATATGGAAGTATTAAGGCAATATTTAAGGAGGGTTATCACAGTTGAGATATGAAAGTTTTAAGGCGATATTTAAGGGGGCAATGTCTTAGAACTCTTAAGAGTCGAGATATGGAAGATACAAGGTGATGTTTACGGGGGAATTATTTGTTTATAACTTTTCTTCCTAAGTGTCTCCATAAACTGGAGGTATAAGGTAATACTTGGATGGGAGGGGCAATTTTTTGCTAAGAACTTATCAGGGAAAGGAGTCTTAAGGTTAAGGAAATATTTGGGGTTGGGGGAGTTTTTTTAATCAGATTAGAACCTTTAAATCAAAGTTTCAAGGAACAGGCCTCAGGAGATATTTTCCATTAATTCTGGGAAGGAAAAGGCGAGAAATGCCGCATACGAGCGGCAAGCACTGTGCACTTCTACCTTACATACTGAAGTACGAGCCTGGAAGTACGTGTTGCAATTCTGATTAATAACGCGAGGTGGCGCTGTGAGACCGTCGGATTACCGTGTTAGGGCAATGTTTATGGGTATGGGGTTATCTTAACCATCAAGAAGTCTCAAGTGTTCTCAGGCAATATTTGGTGGCGGAGGGACATTTATTTCAAAGCTTTTTAAACTTAAGTATTAAGGATTCAAGACTTTAACGCAATGTTTTGGGCCATTATCTTCTTTTCTAAGAACGTTTTAACGAAGAGTTGCAAGGAACAGGGGTTCGAAGCCCATATAAGGAAGCTGGCTATTCTAGTTAGAACCGTAGTCAAGATATGGAAGTATTAAGGCAATATTTAAGGAGGGTTATCACAGTTGAGATATGAAAGTTTTAAGGCGATATTTAAGGGGGCAATGTCTTAGAACTCTTAAGAGTCGAGATATGGAAGATACAAGGTGATGTTTACGGGGGAATAATTTGTTTATAACCTTTCTTCCTAAGTGTCTCCATAAACTGGAGGTTTAAGGCACTACTTAGACTGGAGGGGCAAATTTTTGCTAAGAACTTATCAGGGAAAGGAGTCTTAAGGTTAAGGCAATATTTGGGGTGTTTTTTTTTTTTTAAATCAGATTAGAACCTTTAAATGAAAGTTTCAAGGAACAGGCCTAAGGAGATATTTGCCATTAATTCTGGGAAGGAAAAGGCGAGAAATGCCGCATACGAGCGGCAAGCACTGTGCACTTCTACCTTACATACTGAAGTACGAGCCTGGATGTACGTGTTGCAATTCTGATTAATAACGCGAGGTGGCGCTGTGAGACCGTCGGATTACCGTGTTAGGGCAATGTTTATGGGTATGGGGTTATGTTTACCATCAGGAAGTCTCAGGTGTTTTCAGGCAATATTTGGCGGAGGGACATTTATTTTAAAGCTTTTTAAAGAAAAGTATTAAGGATTCAAGACTTTAACGCAATGTTTTGTGGCCATTATCTGTTAAGAATGTTTTAACGAAGAGTTTCAAGGAACAGAGGTTCGAAGCCCATATAAGGGAGCTGGCTATTCTAGTTAGAACCATAGTCAAGATATGCAAGTATTAAGACAATATTTAAGGAGGTTTATCACAGTTGAGATATGAAAGTTTTAAGGCTATATTTAAGGGGGCAATTTCTTAGAACCCTGAAGAGTCGAGATATGGAAGATACAAGGTGATGTTTAGGGGGAAATTATTTGATTATAACTTTTCTTCCAAGTGTCTAAACAGGCCTAAGGAAATATTTGCCGTTAATTTTGGGAAGAAAAAGCCGAGAAAGGCCGCATACGAGCGGCAAGCACTGCGCACTTCTACCTTACATACTGAAGTACGAGCCTGGATGTACGTGTTGCAATTCTGATTAATAACGCTAGGTGGCGCCGTGAGACCGTCGGATTACCGTGTTTTGGCTACTGTTTTAAGGCAATGTTTATGGGTAATAAGGGGTTATCTTTACCATGTGTTTACAGGCAATATTTGATGGCGGAGGGACACTTGTTTGCTTAGATGGGAGGGGCAAATTTTTGCTAAGAATTTATGAGGGAAAGGAGTCTTAAGGTTAAGGCAATATTTGGGGTGGGGAAGTTTTTTAAGTTTTAAGACAGGCTCAAGGCAATATTTGGGGTGGGGAAGGTTTTTTTTAAGTTTTAAGATACAGGCTTAAGGCAATATTTGGGGTGGGGAAGTTTTTTTAAGTTTTAAGATACAGGCTTAAGGCAATATTCGGGGTGGGGAAGTATTTTTCAAGTTTTAAGATACAGGCTTAAGGCAATATTTGGTGTGGGGAACTTTGGAAGCTTAAAGCAATGTTTGGGATGGGGAAGTTTTTTTTATAAGTTTTAAGATACAGGCTTAAGGCAATATTTGGTGTGGGGAAGTTTTTTTAAGTTTTAAGATACAGGCTTAAGGCAATATTTGGTGTGGGGAAGTTTTTAAAGTTTTAAGACACAGGCTTAAGGCAATATTTGGGGTGGGGAAGTTTTTTTTAAAGTTTTAAGACACAGGCTTAAGGCAATATTTGGGGTGGGAAAGTTTTTTTTAAGTTTTAAGATACAGGCTTCAGGCAATATTTGGGGTGGGGAAGTTTTTTTTAAGTTTTAAGATACAGGCTTAAGGCAATATTTGGTTGACAATTAATTAATGATAAGGACTCTAAAAGGAGCAGGTGTTTTAAGGCAAGATTTGGGGGAATTTTTTTTAAATCAGCTTTGAACATTTTATCAAAGTTTCAAGAAACAGGTTTAAGACAATATCTGGTTGGAATTTTCTACTTAAGACTTTCAAGAAGCAGAAGACAATATTTTAGGTGGGGGGAATTTTTTCAGCTTAGAACCTTTAACCAAAGTTTTAAGAAACAGGTTTAAGGCAAATTTGGTAGAGAGGTGCAATTTTCTGGTTAGAATTTGTGTATCAAATTAAGTTTTAAGGCAATATTTGGGGTCAGGGGGAATTTTTAAAATCAGTTTAGAACCTTTTAATCCAAGTTTCAAGAAAGTTTGATGCCAACTTTCCTCCTATGCTATCTAATGGAATTGTCCTTTTTTGGCCCTGCCTATATCTAAATCTAACTAATCAATGAATGACACAGGCACACAGGCCAAGGGGTTCAGGTTCGAACCCTGACCTTGATGACTGTTGATGACCTCCGCCCTCCATCAAGCCACCTTGTAGTCGGAGACACCTGTCCTGGGACCACCTGTTTCACCTGTCCTGGGACCACCTGTCTTGCTGCCACAGTCTTCGGTTTTACTTACCATGTTGCACAAGGTAACTGGACATGGTACAAAAACATAAACCACTGGTACTATAAACACTATACTGATCTAGACTGGCCTCCCCTGTACTTAAGGGCAGCTAATGAGACACGAAAACGATTTGATCTACATTAAAATAGTACGAGAATAAATTGCGAGAAAACATTGCGCTTGACTACCGTTTACAAGGGATGTAAAAATTGTCATAAAGTCAAAGTATTAGAATCCTCAGTGATCCTTACCATGAAAAGGCATTTTTAAGCATATCAAGAAATGCAAAGTACCATGTCCAGCCCTGTGCTCAATACCCATACCAACCATTCCTGATACTTGCATCACTGTCCTGGAAGCTGGCTAGTAAGAGGGTGGGGGTAAGGAAATAGAATATATGGAAAACCTGAAGTGTCCTGAACCCACAGACTGCACAAATTACTTACAGTTTATCTTAACAAAGTTTTCACAAGATTGTTGCTTCAAAAGCTGAAAAACAAAACAATCAGGCATTTTGGATTATAAATTCTAGAGGTTGATGGCTTGAATCCAAAGAAGCTGCATACAGTGCCCTACATCAGAATGGTAAGGAAAGCATTTTGGATCATTCTACTAGAGGTTGATGGTTTGAATCCACAGAATCTGCACACTGTGGTTGCCCTATGTGAGAACTGTAAGGAAAGCATTTTGGATTATGAATTCTACTACAGGTTGATGGTCTGCATCCAAAGATAAGCTGCATGCAATGCCCTACATAAGTCAGAATTGTCAAGAAAGCATTTTTGATAATTTTACTAGAGGTTACCATCATTGATGGTTTGAATCCGAAGAAAATGTACACAGTGCCCAAAGTCAGGATTGTAAGGAAAGCATTAAGATCATTCTACTTAAGGTTGATGGTTCAAATCTAAAGAAGCTGCACACAGTGCCCTAAATCAGAATAGTGAGGAAAGCATTTGTTAATCAGTCTACTAGAGGTTGATGGTCTGAATCCGTAGTGATGCACACAGTGCCCTGAGTGAGAATTGAAATATAAGGATCATTCTACTAGAGGTTGATTGTTCGAATCCAAAGCTGCACACAGTCCAAGTCAGAATTGTAAGGAATTAAGCATTTTGGATCATTCTTAGCTAGAGGTTGATCAGGTTCGAATCCAGAGAAGCTGCACACAGTCTGTGAGAATTACACATAGGAAGGCATTTAGGATTAGTCTACTTAGGTTGATGGTTCGAATCCAAAGCTGCACACAGTGCCCTACGGAGCAAGAGAGAATTGTAAGAAAGTCTTTTGTATCAATCTACTAAAATCATGGATTAAATGAATGGCCAAACAGAAGTGTACAATCAATTGTATTAAATACAACACAGCTACAGAACATTTTGTTCTGCAGAAACTCTCAGATATCAAATGAACATTATGATAGTACAGGACCTGAGACATCTTGACTGAAAAGAATAAGTTGTGGTTATTACAAGCAAATGAACAATATCAGCCTCAGTACAATTTACAGCAGTCTGTGGGTTTGCTGCCATTTTGTGCCAATTTATTGTAAGAAATTCACAATTTTTTTACAATTTGAGGTCATTTTCAGTCACCACTGCTGAGAGGCATTCAGTGTATCACTAGACTTAGCTTTAAAGATAGAGATAGCTTTAAACAAAGTCTAGAGCTAGAAGTTCAAGGGTTAGGTGTAACAAGTCGATCGGTGTAATATAGTCAGCTGCCGCCGCGCCGCGTGCCTGCAAAGCTGGTGTGTTACGCCGAAAGGCAGTTATACCGGCTATACAGATACAGGAGGGCCTGCAAGGGGGGATCCCGACAATGCTCTACGATGAATTCGGAACCTCTCGATTACGCTTTATGATAAATTCCAAGTGACCACAACGTATTACGTAGAAATAAAACGCCGAATACGCTCTACGCAAAAATATTAGAGCAGTCCGTCTACGCTCTACGTAGAATTAAAACGGCCGATTACGCTCTACGGAAAAGGGCTTGCGGGCCCCCATACAGATACAGACTGTTGCCACTGCGATGAATCTTGCACATTAGCAATAAGAATCTGTTCATATGGAAAAATATATCTGCATCCTCTCGCTCAGCCTTGAAGTTGTCTTGTACTTTCTGCTGCATACTTGAACATCTAAAATCACCTCTACTTAAATTTTTACAATACTGGACAATGTCCCTCCCTGGGTGTAATCACAGACCAGGGGGTCAATGACCTGGCGCAACCAGTGATGGTGATGCAAAAACAAAAAAGTGAGGCAATAATATGTCATCATACATGTACATATCACATTCACATTGTCTGGTTTGGTGCCCCCTATACTGGAGTGCACAGTTAAATGGTTATTGCATCCCTGTACTGGGATGCTATTATACTTGGCAACATAATGCCAATCATTCTGTAGGCTCATTGGCCCCTATACTGGGTACCATCTATTAGCTTAAGCAGACATCAACCTCAGTTTAATTAATTGATTTTTATAGCACATGATAGGTTCTAGTTATAATGCACATGGTAGCCTACGGCGATATCTGTCTTTTATGTATATCCTGGATAGAACTACGGCGATATCTATCTTTTATGTACAACCTGGATAGAACTACGGCGATATCTGTCTTTTATAAGTTGGTAGCCGTCAATCACTTTCTACTTAATCCAAACTTTGGTTGATGTCTGTATGTCAGTCTGAGGTGTTAAAGTGCAGTTTGTCTGCTGTGCGGCTGGGAATCACAGTGGCAGTGGTTTCGCTCCACCACGGCTACTCCGCACCACCACAGGACTAACAGCCAAGCCCTACTTTGCACAACATTATAGTGCAGATGATGTAACGACCTCACGATCTACAGCTAAAGCTAAGTGTCTATGCCGACTGTGCGCCAGAGCCCCTGTCGATTTGGTTACAAGCACCCCGGAACGACAACCAGGGAATCGGCCTCCTCCCACCACGGCCTCATCCACTCAGGTGTCACACGCTAACCCAGAGGTCACCCCTTCCTCGGAGCATGCTTAAGCGTTCGCAATGGTCTTCGCCACTCCTTCGAACAGGAAAGGGTTCCCTGGTCACTCCCATACCGATTGCTCGGTACTGCCGCTCGAATGCCTGAGTGACCGACAGTAATGCAACGGGCAGTCAGCGTACGCCCCGGTGAGCGGCCGAAGCCGCTCGTTGGGAACGCCACCTTCGTATCCACCAACAGGCAAAGGAGGTAATTTGTTACCAATGCCCCATGTCCGGGTGCAATCCGACTCTAACACACTCCCAGTATCCCAGTACTCATGGCACCGTGAGGTCGTGAGAAATTCAATTGTCAATAATATCATTATTCTTTTTAATAGAGTGTACCAGTGAGTACAGGACCTTTAAGAGTGTAGCCAGATCCACTTCAGGGACATACAGGTGACTACCCGCAACCAGCAAAACAGCCCCCGGTACCGCCTCGCCACTGGCGGTACCCAGCACAGGACTGCCTGGCTTTCCGTGATCATTCTGCCCCCGGCGCGATGAGTCCGGAATCAACCCGCAGGCGGTTGATGCGAACACGGGACAGCGATGTCCATTGACTGGCAAAATGAACGATTTGGGTGTATGATCCAGGTATGCGGCCCAGATGGTGCGACCATTAAACGCCACTCCAAGCCGTGGGCTTGGCCACCCTGCCCGGTCCCTGGAATGCCTGACCCGAAGTCACCCTGCATGTGAAAGTTTCACCCTCATCGTTCCGTACGATCGCACGATCCACCAAGCCAGTACGAGGACATGATCTCCCGCGGGCTCTCACACTCACGACAGGGGATAGCGCACAGATGCTAACAACAGCCTACCGTCTGACCAGTTTTGGAGCACCACGTATTTCTGGGCACTCACTGATATCCAAATGCACAGCAGGTTACTGCACCTGTTACCTCAGACGACATGTGTGCATATTAATTATATTTAGTTATATCAATTATACATTTTTATCAATGTAACTGTCGGCCTCTTGCTCCTGTACTGGAGCATAGAAACAAAACACACTCTCAGGCCATGCTGTCTTTTCCTGCCCCCTGTACTGGGGTGAAGATTTTAGGTGCTGTTCTATGTGACATTCTATATGGCTCCTATACTGGGATACCATCTATTGTTCAAACATGATCATACAAGCCAAAAACAGCAATCAGTTGCAATTACATACATCATAGCAGACATTTTATCATTATGTGTGCCATATAAATTGAGAATAAGACTTGATTAGTTGGGACATCTAAAATGTATCGAGAAAAACTTTCCATTATAAGTGCTCAGGTTTCTCTGCTTCATCCTTGAAGTTGTCTTCTTTTTGGCATACTTTCATGCAGGCGCAATAGTTTCATTTGCTGCCCCATATACAAGCATATATCAGTCAAACATGTACTTTCATGCAGGCGCAATAGTTTCATTTGCTGCCCCATATACAAGCATATATCAGTCAAACATGTACTTTTATGCAGGCGCAATAGTTGCATTTGCTGCCCCATATACAAGCATATATCAGTCAAACATGTAAAAATAATTGAAAAGTCATACATTGTAACTTGTAACATTGTAAATTGTAACGTATATCTCACTTGTCCCTGTACTAGGACACCTAAAACACATAATTTTTTTTTTTCAATTTCACAATTTCTGTCCTGAATCTACTATTATAATATCATAATGCTTCAGCAGCAGTGACTGTTGAAAGCTAATATGAGGTTTAGGTTGCAAAAATAATTATGTGACACAAATGGCAGTCAACAGGACACTTTTGCATGCAATAAAGTTATGAAGCAATGATAATGGTACCCAACTGGTATATTCTATTCTCCTTGGTATTAATTGGATCACTTATGTAGAGATTGCCAAAGTCTAAAAAAAGATAACTACCTACTTTACTACCTACCTACTGACCCTATTTTTTTCTGGACTGAAACAACAGGAAACACAACATTTTTCCTAGGCCTTACTTGTGTTCCAAATAAGAGGCTTACAATTGTGATGAAAGGATAAACTGTGGATACAACATGCCAGTGATGCATTAACAAGTGTCAACTTGAAAGGATATGCAAAACGCAGCGCAATATTCTGCCTCCAAATGCCATGCCACATCGGTAGTGTTCTTGCTGTTTGCAGCCAATGAGATACATTGTAGCTGTGCACACGTTGGACCTGTAGTTAACACAGCATTTAACAAAAGCTATTCCAAAAATGATATATGATAGAAAAAAAACTGTTGTTATCATTACCTATGCCTTTTGTATGGGTCAGAATCATGGATTATGAATATGTCACATTCTAGAAAACTAAACGGGACATACACAAAGATGTTGCGAGTGGTTTTCAATACACCATGGTGGAAACATACTACCAATGAACAGTTATATGGTTCGTTACCAAATGTGACTACAGTAGTTAAATGTCGACGACTCAGCTTGGCCGGCCATATTGTACGTAGTGAAGAACCAGCCGGTAGGCTTCTACTCTGGAACCCTGACACAAAAAGAAGAGTTGGTCGGCCAAACGTAACACTTAAGAAACTTATAGAAACTGAAACAGGCTTGCAGGGCCTGGAACTTATCACTGCGATGAAGGACAGAAAGTTGTGGAGGTCTAACATTGTATGCTTCAACTCTTTGGATGATGATTAATGATGATGATGATATTGGTATAACTACACCAAGACTTTTTGCTGCATGTTCTAGCCATTATAAAATACTGTAAATCTTGACATGATTCTGGTGATTATAATTTTCATGGCGACCTCAAAAAAGCCTACCAAATCTAGCCACCATAACAAAATCATGGTGCTAGGAATACTTGTTTTCTTTGTATTTATACTGTACTACAGAATTTTTTCAAACTTAAACAAACTTAATGAATCAATTTACAGCAATGCATTTTGCACAATTCAGGCATCATCTGTGCTATGGGTAAAAGAGAGCTTATAGTATTTCTTAAATGAGTAAGAAATGGTCTAGCAAAACCTGCTGGCATATGCGGTGCAGTATGTCTTCTCTCCATTTGGCTTCACTGTGCTACAAGAAAAATGAAAGGGTTTTTGTTTGTCCTTGGATGTCTTACAAAATTGTGTATTTTCAGCACCAGGGACAATTGTGTTTGTGTGTGGATCGTGTTCAGCACCAGGGACAGGTGTGTTTGTGTGTGGATCGTGTTCAGCACCAGGGACAGTTGTGTTTGTGTGTGAAGGGTGTTCAGCACCAAGGACAGGCATGTTTGTGTGTGGATGGTGTTCAGCACCAAGGACAGGTGTGTTTCTGTGTGGATGGTGTTCAGCACCAAGGACAGGTGTGTTTGTGTGTGGATGGTGTTCAGCACCAAGGACAGGTGTGTTTGTGTGTGGATGGTGTTCAGCACCAGGGACAGGTGTGTTTGTGTTTTGCTGATGTTCAGCACCAATGACAGGCATGTTTATGTGTGGTTGATGTTCATCACCAAGGACAGGTGTGTCTGCCTGTGTGTGGATGGTGTTCAGCACCAAGGACAGGCATGTTTGTGTGTGGATGGTGTTCAGCACCAAGGACAGGCATGTTTCTGTGTGGATTGTGTTCAGCACCAGGGACAGCCATGTTTGTGTGTGGATGGTGTTCAGCACCAAGGACAGGCATGTTTCTGTGTGGATTGTGTTCAGCACCAGGGACAGGCATGTTTGTGTGTGGATGGTGTTCAGCACCAAGGACAGGCATGTTTGTGTGGATGGTGTTCAGCACCAAGGACAGGCATGTTTCTGTGTGGATGGTGTTCAGAACCAAGGAGAGGCATGTTTGTGTGTGTGTGTGGATGGTGTTCAGCACCAGGGACTGGTATGTTTGTGTGTGGATGGTGTTCAGAACTAAGGACAGTCTTTTGTGTATGCAAAAGATGCAAATGGCAGTGAACAAAACGGTTATTGTGATAAATGACCATGCCTACCAACTGTAAGGCTGGGATGTAGTGGTGCTGAATATTCTTTTTAGCTGGGAGTCTCCTTCAAAATGCTCAATGCATATTCCTTGCCCCCTCCTTGCCGCTTGTTGTGTCAAAACCTGCAAAGAACAAAAGAAATTTGAACAGCATCTGAAGATCAAGCTGTTTAAATATTTCACATTAGCTTCTTAGCTTTATACTTGAGGGGTCCATTTGAAAATTATATTTAATACACTAAATTTCTGTATATATAAGATTTGCACATCCGGCATGTTGTATTACGTGTGTTTGTTAAACATGCTACTTAAACATTTTACCCACCAAAAACCTGGTCGCTGAGATTCATATGTTAAATTACTATGACGTCCTGCTTGACATTTTCACATATTATCACGTGAAAAGGTACCAAAAACACAAAACATTTCCTCAGCATTCATTGCTTAGGTCACTAAGATTGTGTTATCGACTTTTGTGCGCAAAATAACTAGACTCGACACGGCTCGAAATTCATTTTTGGGAATAGGTGCACTGGTGCACCTAACCTAAAAAAATTTAGGTGCACAAAAATTTTTTGGGTGCACAAAACCTACCAGTAATTGCAGGCTTACTTGCTCCTCTTCTGAGCTTGAATCTGAAATGTGAGCTAACTTCAAAATCTTGTACTTTAAACAAGTACAACAAAGATTTTCTGACACTTAAATGCCAAGAATATCGAGTATTACTGTATACATTTAATATGTACAAAAATACCTACAAAAATATTTGGGTGCACCAGTGCACCCACAGAAAAAAAATGGGTGCACATCTGCAATTTTGGATGCACGAAGGTGCACATGCACCCAGTATTTCAAGCCTGTTAAACATGCTACTTAAACATTTTACCCACCAAAAACCTGGCCGCCGAGATTCATATGTTAAATTACTATGACGTCCTGCTTGACATTTTCACATATTATCACGTGAAAAGATACCAAAAACACAAAACATTTCCTCAGCATCCATTGCTTAGGTCCCTAAGATCGTGTTATCGACTTTTGTGCGCAAAATAAGTAGACTCGAGGTAAATTTATGTCGTCAAACGACAGAAACTCGAGCTGCGCCAAATGTTAACAAGAGGCATGTCTGCCGAGTTTTCCCCAGAAATTGCCATGAAAAATATCTCAACAGGACAGAAAATTACCACAGAATTTCAAGACAAACATACGAAGAACATGTTCTAGACTGTTGTGAACACACTAAAGGTACTTCTACGCTAAATATTTCGCTCAGAAATGGCAGAGGAGTCTTCAACAATCTTACCTACGTCACACCACGTAAAACTCGGCCCGGCTGCACAGTTGTCCGGTCTTCCCTGCATTGTCGTTGTCTTTTTGGTAAAATTACCGTAAAATGCCCCGTAATTTTTCAATCTGCCAGTTGTAGAAGACCTTTACTGCATATTTTGACGAAAACTTGCCCGCAATAATGGAAAGAATAATGATTTTGAACAATTTTCCACAGAGCGTCCAAATCCTCGTCTGTACGTGTTCACTGAAACTGGGTGGTTGTGAAGATGACGTCATATGGCCAATGGAAAATTACTGAAGATAATTTCAAACAAATCTTGTTGTTATTTTTACATTCATGACAATTTTCTCGTTTGAGGATGTATTTATGGAGGTTTAGAAATATTGGCGTCTTTTTTTAAATATATTTTTGGAAAAAAGTGTTCGGCACTGGTATCATACCGGAGTTGTTTTAGGTCTCACATCGAAGTTTCACAGTAGGAACATTGACTTTATCTTGGGCCACAGCAAGTAATTTTTATGGATGACATTAGCGAGCGCATTAATTTTCGCCTGATTTTGAAAAAAAAAGAACAAGAAGGGGAGTTGGCCAAAGAGAGCCACTAACTTTCCACCAAGGAGTTTAAAATACTGGAATTTCATCGTGTATGTACAAAATGAAAAGTTATAACGATATTCTTGTACATACAACTAATTCTAAGTACATATAACTTCACACTATTTTTTTTTACAACAGGCCCACACAAAAGCTCCTCCTAGCGAGAAATTCTATAATTGAGCCTCGCCCTGGTCAAGGACTGGTTTGTACAGAAGCGCCTTCCAGCGACAAGAAATGGTACTTTAGCCCTGCGCCAACGACTCAATCTAATCATATGGAAGACTACACCAGATAAATTATTTGCATATATGACCACCAACCATGTACCAACGAAGATTATAGGCCACTCCTGCCTTTCCATACGGACTGAATCGAATTTGAGTTAAATTCAAGTCCAATTTGACCCCTGAACACACCCTAAATATCACTGACCTACTCGCAACCACAAGCCAACCCTTCCCCAACCATGATCTAACCTCACGTCATATTCGGCTAGGTGTGACAGGGGCTTTGACTATAGAAAACTGTGTTCTGCTACCTCAATGGTTTACCGTGATAACACCAGTACGTTAATATGATAATAATGAATGGCATACCTTGATAATTATAAGTTTTTCGGACCATACCTTTAAATTTACTCAAACGAGACAGTGTTTACAGTACAGAGGCACATTTAATTTATTTACCCATTTAGCCCGTGTGGTTAGGGACAATACTACGTCCTTGGAGACTGACGTCACATATGCATGGTAACATCATTAGGTTAAACTACAACCATGGCCTGGGAACGAGATCCTATGCAAGAGATCTAGAGCAAAGCTTCATGGGTAAACACAGATCACGTGAGTTGTACTGACAAGCTTGCCGGCGAATTTTGAAATGATTTTATGCTGTATTGACTTTTTTTAGAAGAAATACTAGAAAATGTCCACTTGTTTTGATGTAACCTGTACTCTGACTAGAGTATTTAGTCAGAAAGAGACCTTTCATGGAATCATTTTCGAGGCTGTGATAGGGGTTTTGTGTACTAAAACGTAAAGTCAACTTAAAATGCCAAGAGGCTTTCACGGGGCTCTCTGAGTCTTCAATTGCAGATTCTGGGATACTCCTTAACTTCCACTGCACGAAATGGCCTCGGATTATAGCGAATCCTGAAGATCCGAAATCGTGCATCATGATGGATACATAGCAAATCCGGAGAAATCCGCAATCCTTGCTCGAATACGAAGTCGCACTGCAGGTCCGACAATTCCGGCACCGTATACGTCCGGATCCGCGAGAAAAACACAGATACAAATTTGATATTCGCAAGGAACCTTCTTTCTCAGATATGTTATAAGTCTGTTTTTTTGGGGAGTCTGGAGTTGCCTCGGATCCTGACAGATATAGTAAATACCAATGTAGGCGTCGTATGTACTACCACGGATTTCAGCAAATCCGGATGCCGGGAATTTGACGGATTCTAAAATAACCCACAGGGTACTGCTGCTTTGGATTTCCCACAGTTTCCGAACAAAATGACAGAAAGCGAGATTTCGCGGATCTCACTTCCGCAGATCCGAACAAGATACCAGAAGCGGGATTTCGCAGATCTCGCTTCCACAAATCCGAAAGTGATATCAGCAACGGGATTTTGCGGATCTCAGAATTTCGCACTTGGCACACATGCTAGTATATCCCGAGTCCCGCAGCACCGAAAAAGATGCCAAAAGCAGAATTTTACGGATCAAGGTTCTATGGATCCGATAAAGATACCCGAAGCGGAACTTCACGGATCACGGTTCTGCAGATCCGAAAAATACCGGAAGCGGGATTTTACTGATCACGGTTCTTCAGATCCAAAAACGATACCAGAAGCGGGATTTTGCGGATCTATCTTCCACAGATCCGAGAGAGATATACCAGAAACGCAGGGAATTTTGTGAATATCAGAATTTCGCACTTGACTGACTCTTAGTATGGATTCGCATGGATTCCAAGTTTCACAGATCCGAAAAAGATACCAGATGCAGATTCGCTTCCACAGATCCAAAAAGATTCCACTTGGCATTCGTATGACCTCATATGGATTACGAATCCCGCAGATCCGAAAAAGATACCAGAAGAGGAATTTTTCTGATCTCGCTTGCAGGAAATCTGGAATTTAGCAAACTTACCACATATAGCATGGGTAATACTATCTTCAGAGTTTAAACAATCTGCATCCCTTATAATCGGGTACCTATTAAACACGTACATGTAACTTTCTTGAGGAAGGCAATGAAAGGAAGCAAAGTCTAAATGATGCATCTGATTGGCCAGCGAGCGTACGCATGCGTACTGTGTTGGCGGTTAGAATGAAACCGTTAGGAAAGTTGGCTTCGATGCAGGGGAAAACTAGAGAGAAATCAGGAGTTTGTATCGCTTTTTTTCGTGATACCATGATGACATAACCAGTCTACCATGATCGGCCATCGAGTTTGGAAAGGATTGAGAGTGTTTGGACAGGAGGGAGTGTGATGTCAATTCAAACGCACAGAATAGTGACGTTGGTAGCAAACTTCGGCGCCCCCTCCCCCTTGCACGGCGGCCCTGCGCACTTGATCCAACACATCGGGCGTTTGGTAAGTTCAGTTATCATACCTATTTGGTTATTGATATGTCGCTGCCAGAAATATTATAAAATCTCTGTAACTAGCCTGCCCCCTCCACATTATAGATGAAAGGCTTTTAGGGGCTTGTGTTTGTAGAGTAGCAACTTCATACTTTCTAACGGTCAATAGGCATTGGGTCCGGGCCAATCTCGCCTTGACAAAAATAGGGAGCAGTTTAAAAAAAGTGTTCAGTTTTTTTTTTATTGTATTCAGGTATAGTCGATTTGTCAATACATGTATTATATGTCTGGTAGAAATTTTGATCAAGTTATATGTTACTTTTTGTCTATTGAAGCATGGTGGAAGATGCCCAACTTTTCTGACAAATGTAATTTGCAAACAGCAGGGAGTACTACAGGCGGAGCCTCCTCATCTCGAAGACGTTTATATAAAGACAAGGGACGTTTTGTCACCTGTGTATTTGTTTACCTTTTTATACCTCCAGGATGTATGTGACAAGGTTTTGCTCGTCTGTCTTATGATGTATTAAATGATCCATGGCTTTTTTGCCAACAGAAACTGGATCATCGCCTTGAAGGTGAAGAAACCATACAGTAAGCGGCTCAAGCTCAAGCTGCAGCGCATACTGAGTCCGGATTACACGCCACGAGTCATTTTATGATGGAAATGGAAATCTTTTTTTACTAAGGCCATTCTTTGGCTGCCCACATGTGCAAAATACAAAAAGTGAGCCGGACCAAAAAAAATGAAACTTCATACTTAAGTGCACAGGTAAAACGGTAGTAACTAAAAAGAGGGTACCTGGCCCAGTGACCCTTCTTCCACTTCCAAGTCTAAAAATCCCATCTTGTTAGAGTTGAATCAATGAATTTCTAAATGTTAACTTAGGTCTAGTATTATTTCTGGTGAATTTTCTGAGGCCATTGAAACTCGTTCACCATGATTTGTGTACGAATATGTACCCCAAGTTCACTCTTTGGGGGTAACATTTCAGTGGACAGAAATGTTTGTTACAGTTTTTTGTTAGTAGTACTATGATTTGTGTATGGATATGTACCCCAAGTGTAAGGACATAGCTCACTATTTTAGGGTAACTTTGGGAAGAAATGTTTATTACAGTTTTTGTTTGTTCACTATGATTTGTGTATGGATATGTACCCCAAGTGTAAGGACATAGCTCACTATTTTAGGGTAACTTTGGGAAGAAATGTTTATTACAGTTTTTGTTTGTTCACTATGACATCAAGTGTAAAGGCATAGCTCACTGTTAGGGGGTAACGTTGGACACAAATGTTTGTTACAGTTTTTGTAAGTGGTAATAAAATTTGTGGATAACTATGTACCCCAAATGTAAGGACATAGCTGTCCACTTTAATAGGAGTGGTAATTGAACACGATATGTTTCAGGCTATATTGTGTATTGATAATAAACAATTTAGTTGCAGGAGCTCCTATTAAGCCTGTACGTATCCGAATGTATCCTGAATGGGAACATGGTAAAGGTATTTAAAGTTCAAATCCTGAGGTACGCATTTGTCAGGGGTCATTTCTGTACGAATCCCGGGCAAATCCGAGCGTCTGCTGTGTGGAATATTCGGATTTGTACGGAATAGGCTCCGGATTGCAGTAACCGATGTTTCGGATTTCTGACGGATTCCATTCCGTGATCCGCCCAGTATCCGCTTGTATCTGCCAACAATTCCGGAAAATCCCGGTACGCATCTGCCAAGATCCAAATTCTTTTCTGTGCGTATCCTGGCAAAATCCGAACGTATCCTGTGTGGAATATTTACTACAAGGATCCCGTTTTTCCGGATTTGTACGGAATAGGTTCCGGATTGCAGTAACCGATGTTTCGGATTTTCTGGCGGATTCCATTCTGATCCGTCAGTATCCGCTTGTATCTGTCAGCAATTCCGGAAAATCCCGGTACGCATCTGCCAAGATCCAAATTCTTTTCTGTGCGTATCCTGGCAAAATCCTAACGTATCCTGTGTGGAATATTTACTACAAGGATCCCGTTTTTCCGGATTTGTACGGAATAGGTTCCGGATTGCAGTAACCGATGTTTCGGATTTTCTGGCGGATTCCAATCTGATCCGTCAGTATCCGCTTGTATCTGCGAAAAATACGGACAAATCCCGGTTCGTATCTGCTAGGATCCGAGGCCATTTCGTGCAGTGTTCCTTTAACGTTTATTCTTTTTCACATGCTAAAGGTGACGTAGCATATTATTATTATTATTATTATCATTACTATTATTTTATTATTATATACAACAGAACATGGCTGATCGACTGGATTGTTGTTTAATGGGTGATTTATTTCTGCTGTTGGCACTAGCAAATAGAAACAACTAATGAAATACATGTAGAAGACTCACGTTACAATACATATAGCAACAGTAGATCTCTCACATTTTAATCTTGTTGCACCAGTACTACATGTAGTATACTGTTCTAGCCGAAGCTACTGTTGTTAATATGAGCGTGTTTTTATATTTAATCAGCGCTTTTATGTAAATATTTAACGTTGTCAAATGCCATAAGACGGTACGTATATTCCGTATATCCAGAAAGACGTTAAACCCGTTCTAAATGGCACGGTACAAATTATAGCACTTGGAATGTCCTTGTTTAAACCGCATTGAGAGGCTTTGATTTATTTACCTTTTTAACGGTGTTGCTCAATGCAAGGCCAAATGTCATCTTCTAGTGACTGATCCACTAGATGGTACCACAGATATATATGACTATGCCAAAAGATTGTAGTTGATGTTTATTTGTGAATGTTTATTTTACGCTGTCTGGTAGAGGTTTTGAGTTTTGAATTTTACTTTGCTGGCCGCGTCCGCCATTTTGTTTGACACAAACAAAATGGCGGACGCATACAACCAAAACTTTGTTTTATTCTTTGCCATTCCGTTGTAATTCATCTCATTTCATTTCCCTCCGATGTTTGGCGTTTTCAAGGTCTATTTTGTACAGGGCCATTTTGAACGCACGTGTAACGTTAAGTCTCTAGCCGCATGCCATCCACTGCACCCCTGCACTGTACAGCTTGGTCTGGTCCCAGCCGTGTATCTTCAGAAGGAACCCCTTCTCGGTGATCTTGTCGGTCCCCACGACGATTCTGAACAAAAAATAAATAAATTGTATAGAGTAAAAACAACAACATCAAGACAAGAGAGTGAGCATTGTAGCCTCTGCCAGGCTTCGGGAAGCGGATGGAAAGATAAGTAGAATATTGGCCAAATAAACAGATTATATGCCAGAGGAGTTGGTCCGCGCTATATATAAAGAGAGCAGTTTAGCCCTGAACAACTCCCCTGACATATAATCTGTCTATGTGGACAATTTCTACCCTTTCTAACCGCTTCCCAAAGCCTGTTAGAGGTTTTGAGTTTTTGCTGCATTGCACTTTAACTCGGTGCGCCCGCCATTTTGTTTGACACAACCAAAATGGCGAGGACGCATAGGTAGAAAGAAAATGGCGGACGCATCCAGCCGCCGATCATAGCGTCTATGAATGATCAAAATGTTTTATCCAAGCACTCGGTTTCCAGTGCGGATGCCAGCTTTTTCAGTGCTGAGAGCGCGACAGCTCTGGACACTCAGCACCGGATGCTGAGAAAGGAGATCGTGGTTTTCGTAGTTTTACTTGTGCAAACTCACCCCACTGGTTGATAGCCGGTATGGTAGAGCCTGTACAGGGCGGCGGAGACGACAGGAACTGTGCGGAACGTCTTGCTGAAGTTGACGGGGGCTGTCCCTCCGTACCCATTCTTCCCTTCGGCATTCCACTTCAGCCCGAGCATCCCAACCTCACCTGAGATGGGGAGCAAGCAACAAAATAAAGCTTCTATTGGTCCTGACATCTCATCTGGGTCTAGTGTTTACGTGTATTTAGATATGTAACTAGGTATAGCTTCTCTCTCTCTCTCTGTCTCCCTGTCTGTCTTTCTGTCTCTCTCACCCTCTGCTTGTCTCTCTCTCCCTGTCAATTTCTCCCTCTGCCTGTCTCTCTACTACATAGCAATCTGGAAACTGTATGTAATGACAAAAAATGTGACATTGGCGACGGTTGAGGCCAGATTAAAGAGGAAAGCAATCGTTTCGAGTAGCACGTGTCAGGTTAATCGAACGATTTTACATTGTGCATTCCCACACTTTATTGGAGCGAATGTGAAGAAGCAATTACAGAAATAGGAAAGAGATGGAGGGAGGTACGCACAATGCCCGACGTATGGTCGTTCTTGAAGGCGTTGCACTTGGTCCTGAAGGTCAGTGACGACAGCTGACAGATTGGCGACATTCGGTTGGTTCAGATGGCCTTTTCCAAAGAATGGATCATACTGTGCTTTCACGTATTGTGGTTGAATGTCGTCGTCGCTTGGGTTTACCAAGGACCTCTTTGGGTATACCTTGTCACCCTGGTATTTTGGATCCTGGTCGCCCTGGTATTTTGGATGAACGTTACCGTTGGCATCTACCTTCAAGTTGTCGTCCCTGTAGATTGTCTGTCCCTTGTCGCCCTTGTAGTATTCATGTCCCTTGTCGTCTTTGTAGTATGCCTTTCCCTTGTCGTCCTTGTAGTATGTATGTCCCTTGTCGTCTTTGTAGTGTGCATGTGTATTTTCGACCTTCTTGTATTTCGGTTGCACGCTGATGTTTGGAGCTACCTTGCCGTCCTTTTGGTGTTGAAGCTCGGATATGAGAGCAAAGAGTTGATCGCTCTTGGACTTCTCGGCGTTCAGGGTGGCTAAAATGGTGTCGACTTGGGCCTGCAGACGGCTGACGTCCGCTTGCACGTTGATGTTGTGTGTGGGCAGCCCCGGGAAGACGGGTACTTTGCCGCCTTTCTTCTCATGCATGCTGTGGAGGACAGATCCTAGGCTGTTCATCTCGGTCACCAAGTTGCTCAAGCGTCGCTCTTGTTGACGAAACTCGTTGTTCTGTTTCTGCACCTCGTTGGTGTTGCGCTCAACCTTTTGTCGCAGGTTGTTACAGTTCTGAGCCGAAGAAGAGCTTGTCTTCTCAAGATCGTTCAGCCTCTGTTGGATCACGTCTTCCTGTCTGTCAAGGACCTTGAGGAGACGCTCTTGACGGGTCATTTCTCGGTGGAACTTCTCTTCAAACTTCTTCAAACTGCGGTAGCCTTTCCCATCTTTCTTGGAGTCACCGACCGCGGCAGCCGCCTGGGCGGCGAAAGCTTGCTCCAGACTTTGCAGGGAGGCTGAGATGGTGGCCACTTGTGACACGACTTCGTCGATGCGCTTGACGTTTTTGGAGATGAGCTTCCATGTTTCCTTGCCTTTGTCTACCGATTCCTGTGGATAGGTTTTTAAAGAGATTCTACGTGTTTTCAATGGCATACAATTACGGTGTGTCTGAGAGATATTTCTGTTACTTCAGTGCTGTTCAGACTCCAAAAATGCCGGGTCTTTTAGCTTTTGTTCCACATATGGGGTTTTTTAAATTCAATTTTCACCTTAAAACAAGGCTCATATGAACACTTACATGTTTTGGAATACGTTAAAATAACTGTAGAGACAAATATCTGTTCACCCTAAACTTGAAAAGTTTAAGGTTGTACCCATTTGGGATAGCATGGGTGCCATTCCCAGTAGTATTCGCCCGCTAGCTTACAACTGGTAGCTAGCGACATTATAGAGCGGGTGACATACTACTGGGGATGGCACCCAGGCTACATTTTGGAAGCATTTACAAGGAAGCTTGTTCCTTTGTGATTTAGTTCTGGCAAATTAAGAAGCTTTCAGTGTGAAACACTCTTAGAAGATCTGATAGATGGAGTATGAAGGAGGAAAGGTTGATTTGCTTCCATAAAAGTAGCAAAACGTGTCCTGGGAAGGATTCAAAATTGAAAATAACGGAAATAACGGAAAACCTTGAGCTTCTGCATTTGGTTTTGAAGACCCTTGATCATGTTGGTCCCCTTTTGCTTCACAGAGTCTGAAATGAAGGCAAGACTTGAAATAATATTTTTCTAACCGTTTATAGCAAAATGTTGGGATGGCATCTGCAAAAAAAGGTTAATTTCTGTCGTGATCTCTTTTCTCTATGAAGTGAATTTCGTCTTCCGCAGCTTTGTATATTACAATGCTTACATGGACCATGATTTCAGAGCATCTTTCCTGTATATTTCAAGCCATTAAATGATTTGTATTATAGCTACGGTATAGAAAAAGTGAAAAAATGCTCTTACTGAGGAAGTGGCTATTGACATCATGAATCCCCAAGCAGAAGACCAGGAGAACGAGAGTGACTGCCTGGGAACGAGACATCTCTTAGCGATGTTGACCGAACACAGTACGACTGCAACCGATGTTGACCGAACACAGTACGACTGCAACCGGTCTGTACTCCGGCCTGCACGGCTCTGGTCTTACCAAAATATCCATGTCTTTTATACTCTACTCCACAAAATGAGTTTTTCACAGGGATTTTTCAATATTACCACATTTGCGTCATGATCGTAACTTTGCGAAATTGGTCTGCTAAACTATGAATATTAAACACCGTACTTTTAATTTTCACCAACAAGAAAGTATTATACTTTCTGAAAATGTTTTCTTTCGCATGACAGAAAGGGATTCTAGACTTAAATCTTTTCCCCCAGTTTTACAAAAGGGAGATTGTTGAAACAGGAATCCAACACAAATCCAGACCCAGGGAACTCAGACTAGTTCTAAGTCTTGTATGAAAGTCATTGATGTTCGGCTAATCTAATATATACCCGTAATCTCTTATACGTTTCAGGGATAAGTGCAAAAGATTGAAGTCTGTGGGAGTCAGATTTTCTGGCTGTACTATCCTAGAAAGGTGACTGTGACTTTATTTCCGACTGAACAGCACGTTTTTATTTAATTTTGCTTTCTTTCCTCTCTGAAAAATTGGGCTGTATTTTTGAGCCCCCGTTTTGCCACATGCAGTAGGTAAGGGCCCTGTCATACAAAGCCGAATATTATATGCCGAATTCTGCCGAACGCCCCCCCCCCCACCATAGGTTTTAGGACCCCTTGCAGTTGTTGTAAAAACTGCAGCTTCCTACTATCATCATACCAGATGTGTGGAAATCCTATAGGGAATGCTAGCGTGCTGGCTTAGTCGAGGCTTGTGTACCCTTTGTGCTAAGTTTATTTTCATGTCTGAGGTTTTATAAACCATACTTTTTCGTTGTCACCCGAACCTCATTTTATCAGATGCAAAAGAAGTACCGGTGCAATAGCTAAATCGAGTGCTCGCTTTGTTACCGAGATGTCCCGGTCGGGTCATACCAAAGATTTAAACATTGGTACAGACTGCTTTCTCTGCTTGGCACTCAGCATCTGTGTGGTAAGGCCAACACACAACACTACCAGCGGACTAGCCTCCTGCTGTAGTGCTTGCATAACTGTGTGGCCCAAGGGCTACAGAAATTGAGATGCGTACCACCCCTATGCGCTGTACAGAGTGGAAGAAGAGGACAAGTCATAATCATAATGCGATGGCTTTATAAAGGAAAAAGAAAAGTTTTATTAAAGAATCGTGTGTACCCCATCACTGAATATCTTGTGCACATTTCGCTAAAACAAGATTTCTCTTCGAATTCGTTTCCTACCCGTTTACTTTTGTTCAAGATAAAATGAAGTTGACTTGTCGGCGACAAGTTGTCGACTTTCCTTACAACTTTACCGTGAGAATCACTCTCCCCAAAGATAATTACATCAAGGTTCACAATCAAACATCTGGCGTTGGTTGCCCAAGGAGACCGCAAACGACGTAGTCTGAGAAAATTCAATCAGACAAGACGAACGTCACAAGGGCGAGTGTGTGTGTAATTACTTTCCCACGTTACGTTCAAACATGTAACTCAGTTGTGGGCAGAAAATTGTCCTTGAAAATTGCTTGCCTCCTGCTGTGGTGCTTGCATAACTGTGTGGCCCAAGGGCTACCGATATGGAGATGGGAACCGCACCTATTTTCTGCACAGAGTGGAAGAGGACAAGAAAATATTAATCATAATCATAATGCGAAAGGTTAGACAGATTGAATTGGTAGAAATGTCTTCGAACAGTAGGAAGGACTGAAGAGAGAATAAAGTGATAAATAAAAGAAAGTATGAAGGAATGAATGAAGGTGGAAAAGGATAGGTCGTAGATAGGTTGTGTTGCTAGATGTGTCTCCCGTGAACAGTAGGAACGAATGAATAAGAAATAAAGGGATAAATGAACGAAAGAGTGAATTGACATGGCAAAGGATAGGCTGGTAACAGGTTGGCTTGGTAGAGGTGTCTCCCACGAACAGTAGGAACGAATGAAAAAGGTATAAAGGAATAAATGAAGGAACGAAAGAGAGGACGTACGAACGAATGAACGAATTATTGGGTAAACAAGTGAATGACTGAGTCTGTGAACAAATTAATATATACATAAATGAATGAAGGCGACAGGAATGAGGGAACGAACAAATAAGGCGAAAAATGAACGAACGAATGACTGATGAATGAATAAAGATGCTATAGGTTGAGATATTTACCCAGAACTATCTGGACAAGCGTATGAATCTGATGCCCCCTAGCATGTCGTACCATTGACCAATCAGCGTTAATGTAACACAAAGACTCTTTTATACATTGTCCGCCATCTTTTATTTCATTAAACTGTTGCTTTTTCGCTCATTTTTACACAATTTTACATCAAATGGTTGCGACTAAAACTTGATTTACCCGGTTTCAATAGTTCTTTCTAACCAAATTACACTTAGGTTTGATTGAATGAACCTCTGAGGTGATTAGTTCATAATAACAAGCGTAAAATGTACTTAAGTTCTCACAATAGAAATACGTAGTCAAGCCATAATTCTGTTAGTGGTTTTGTGTCAGCATTTACTAGTGTGAAAAAGAACTAGCCTCCATCGCAGACTTCTGAGGCGGTGGCGTTATTTTTTTTTCGGGGAGGAACGCGAGCTTTGCCGCGGATGGACTTTGCCGGAGAGAGACGGTTTCGCCGCCTAAGATGGAAACCGTCTCTTCCCGGCAAAGTCCCTCGGCGGCAAAACCGTCCCTCCGCGGCATAACTAGCGAAAAAAATTAACGCCACCACCTCAGAAGTCTGCGAAGGAGGCTAATGAAGAACATTGTATCAGTACCCCCTACATTCTGTAAGGTGGCTGTCAGTTTGCAGACGAAACAATATTTCTTTGTATTGGTATGCTTTGAACTGTTAAAGATCAAATTCACGCTTTATGCATTCAATGGATCTTTCATTTATGCATCACTTCAAAACGTATAAATGATAATATACCATGTAAACGTCCTAAATTTATTGTATAATAAAAGAAAAATGATTACTAGAATATAATTACTAGAATAAAGAACACCTCACAAAATATAATGCGCATTATACTATTATAGCTATTCTTTAGTCATTCAAGAAAAATCAAACAATATTTGTTGAAAGGAAAAAAAATTAAAAAATTAACACATGCACCACTGAAATTGGTAGTATTGTCGATAAATGCAAACATCAAATCATACAATGACAAAGTCAAAATGCTTGCTAATCTTTTAAAAAACAACACAAATGTTCACTAAGTTATATTGTATACGATAATATTGGAAAATACATATGGCCACACCAAGTAATTTTCATGGATGACGTTCGCGCATTGATTTTGGCCTGTTCCCAGAAAGAAACCCAACAAATTCCGCCTCCAGTAACTATGACCAAAATCGTAAAACGTAGCCTGGTATCCAGTCTGCTCGTGGTCGGGGCCGCAAGAGCTGCTCGTGGTCGGGGCCGCAAGAGCTCTGTCCCGCCCGCCTCACATAAGTTTCCCGGTGTGTATTTCACGAGAGATTGATTAGCCCTCCACGAACGTGTTGGGGGAAACCAAATGCCCAAGCATACTGTCTCTTATTTAATTATTAGCGTAACACTCCTACCGGGACGGCCTGTTGCACTGGGCGGGAGAAGCTATTAGAGCCCCCGAAGACACATACAGACGAAAACACCCCAACACCCCCAATCACGTTAGACGGGATACCAGGCTACGTAAAACGCTTAACGCGAAGTATAAGCACAAGAAACAGGACAGGACGACAACTGCATGCTGTTCCACTGATTCAACTGTGTTTTCATGACGAATAAAAGACTTGTTGGTTTCTACACTGTGCTCTCTCTTTCAATTTGTGTCCTAGCATTTGTCGTCCCTAAGGATATTTTAAATCTAGGCATCTTGTTTTTTTGGCCATTCCTGTTTGTTTTCGCGCTCTCGCATTAAATTTCGGTTTTCCAGGGGACGTCATCCATAAAAAATACTTGGTGTGGCCTAACATAAAGTGTTTTGCGTGCAAAATGGCATACTATGGATTTCTATAAAACAGCTTTACATAAAAATAGAAAGCAATAGAATTACATTTGATGTCTACACAAAGTCCTGGGCATCCAAGTCATACATTATCGGTCTTTGATTCAGGCGTAGGAAAAATTTTGTGTTTCTGTTTCCCGACCGACCCTAGAAAAAACTGCCGACCCTAGCCTTATTTTGTGTGGACTCCTGTATGGGACATACATTTTTGACCTGACTGACCTTTTCTAGCTCCATGATCTGACACCTGATCGATGAAACGTTGGACAATGAGTTTTCTAACATTTGAAATTGAAATTGAAAATATAAGTGTCCTCATGTAAGTTTCACTTTGTTAGACTGTATTGTTTAAGCAACGGGCTCATTCGTATAAGTTGGATCACCAGAGATCGCCAAGTCTAAAAAAAACTATCTGCTATAAAAGACACTATTTTGGTCAGGACTGAAACAGGAAACACAGCATTTTTCCTAGGACTTAAATTCCACACTACCGTCTTCCCACAGCTATCCATACTACCTTGCCGGCGTAAAAATGGCTGGTATTGCAAGGTCCGTATTCCATCGAGAAGCGGTATGTATAAACGTCATATACCCTGAGCATGGTGCTGTTAAAAACAACAACAAGGAAATAAGTAATACATCCCATCAAATGTTGGTCAAAAATTCAAACCATAATTAAAGCATTCATTAAAGCATCCATGTCTTCTTTCTGTTTTCAATCCATTTTTACTCAAGTCATCATCATCATCAATTGGTTTAAATATTTTGAACCATGTTGATTTGATTATATGGATGGCATCCTCTGGGAACCCCAAAACTGATGCAAGCGTGCGAATAAAAAAAGTTTATTCTAGGTGATCTAGGTAATCTAGGTGATTATGAAGGTTGAACAAATGACTAAACGCACAAAGTAAAATTTTACTGGCATGATGAATAATAGACTCTTCATTTTCATTCCTTTACATTTCGTCTTGTCCTTTGGTATGGATTTGGCATTCTGCAACATAAGTATAGTTTTCCAACATTTTTCTTCTATATAAGGCATATATTTGCTCACTTTATATGATTTACACTATGATCGTAAACTTTGTTGGGAAATGGAAAATTCATGTCATCCATAGAATCAAATCAACATGGCCTTACTAAAATGTTAATTTGAAGAAAAAGTATTCTACAACTCACCAGTGTCTGTCGCCAGCACCCAAGTCGATTTTGGAAATGGCGGCGAAAACGACAGGAGTGCTGGAGAAACGGTTGTTGAAGTTGATGGTTTGAAATTGTCGTGAACCATAAATTTGCGAAGTGCCCCAAAAGTTCCTCATCTCCGGAAGTGTCCAAGTTCCTTTTTCATCTGTAAATCAAGCACGATGTTGAATGGTAAGACTTTGGACAAAGGTGTATCTTTATTCCTTTATTTGCCTCTCTCTTTCTCACTTACATACCTTTAGGTTTTAATATTACGTTTACCTTTACAGCCACCTTGATAAAAGAAATGAGATGAGAAATACGTACAGTGATATGTTCTTCTTCTAAGTTATCTATATCATAAAGGTGTGTTCCATGCCCAAAGCAGCTTTTCAATTTGGTAAGAATTGAATTTTTTGGTTATATATGAGGAATACGCGAGGAATACACGAGGAATACGGGAGGAATAGTTACAATGATTTATGGCATTCATGAGGAATTTATGAGGAATGCATGAGGAATACACGAGGAATACAGGAGGAATACTTATAATGACTAATGGGATGCATGAGAAATTCATGTGGAATGTATGAGGAATACACGAGGAATACACGAAGAATACATGAGGAATACACGAGGAATACATGAGGAATGCATGACGAATACACGAGGAATACCCGAGGAATACACGAAGAATACATGAGGAATACACGAGGAATACATGAGGAATACACGAGGAATACATGAGGAATACACGACGAATACACGAGGAATACACGAGGAATACACGAGGAATACATGAGGAATACACGAGGAATACACGAGGAACACATGAGGAATGCATGAGAAATACATGAGGAATACACGACGAATACACGAGGAATACACGAGAAATACATGAGGAATACACGACGAATACACGAGGAATACACGAGAAATACATGAGGAATACACGACGAATACATGGGGAACACGTACAATGATTGACGGAATTGATGAGGATTTCATTAAGGAGTACATAAAGTAATACACGAGAAATACACGAGGAATATACATTAGAAATGCGGTATTTAATGGAATTCATCAGGAATGTATGAGCAATACACGACGAGTTTATGAGTAAGTAAGTAAGTAAGTAAGTAAGTAAGCCTTTATTTAAACTCGAAAGCTTGTTCGGTTACAAATGACCGCTTTTCAACAAGGTCGAGGGTGAGGGCGGGGTCACGGATTACAAATCAAACCAAAATATAATACAAAATCAAAACAAAGTGCAAATCAAAATATAATACAAAAATAAATAATAAATCATCAGTCCGTTATCAGTCCAAGTTCCTTATCATACTTCTAAATGAGGAATACATAGTGAATACATGACGAAAACATGGGGGATACTTACAGTGATTAACGGCGTTCGCGGAAGTTGCTTGTTGGATCTGTCGTTCGATGGTAGACAGTTCAGTGTTGAAGCCGCTAAAACGGGTTGTTAGCGACGTGACGGTCTGTTGCAAAGTCGTCACTGTTCCCGACAGTCCGTCCGTCTGACCGCGCTGCAGCGTGTAAATGGCGCTCTGGTGGTTGGAGAGCTGGGTTGTGATGGTGTCCAAGTCGACTTGAAGCGACTCAAACGTGCTCTCCGATGACGTTCCAAACGCCAGCGCCATCGCCTCCAGCGCGTCTACCGACCCCTCCATGTTGTTGAGTTTGTTATCCATGTCCTGTATGTCTCCCTGAAACCCTGCGGCCACCGCCCGTTGCACTTCGTCATACGGAACAGCGGCGATCTGTTGCTCGAGAGCCGTGTGTTGTGCCTGAACATCCGGACGGTATTCTAAGTCGATCTCCTCAACTGACGAGGAAAGATCGTCACACCCTTGAGTGTTGGAACTAACTCGTGCATTTATGCTGGCGATGCTGTCAGATACGACAGACGCTGTTTCTATGCTCTGGGCGGCTGCCTGGAGGTCAGACTGTGCTTGTTGTAGGGCTCTCTCTTTATCTTGAATGGATGTTTCAATCTCGCCAAATCTCTGGTCTGTTGCTGACCTCGAATCAGTGAGCTCTTGCTGCACGGCAGTTATTGGTCTTTGGCTGTTTTCAACATCTTCAATCAATTGCTCCACACTGGCAAGACCTTCCGAAATGGCAGACGAGTTCGTGTACTGGGAAAACTGTTCTTCAGCGCCTTCCACGTTTGTTGTGAGGCTGTCGATTGTGTTTCGTAGAGCAGTGATAAGCTCTGAATCGACATTCATTTGTGTTTCTATTGTCTGTATGCGAGCTTCTTCAGTTGACACTTGATCTTGGTAGGTTTCATTGTATGACTGGATGTGTTCGTCAAATGTTTCCAGCGTCCGCATGTACTCCTGCAGGGAATTATTCGTTCCCTGGAAGAAGGAAGTTGTGACGTTCCGGAGTTGTGGCTGTATGATATCTTGGGTCAGATTTTCATTTTGTTCAACCTTGGAGTGCAGTACTGTGATGTTGGCCTGTATGTCCTGTACCGTGTACTGCATTTGTGTCACCGAGTCAACGATTCCTGTATCCGTAGCCAAATTTTCCAGCGTAGCTTCCACATCATCTAAACGCAGGCTTTTGGCATTGCTCTGCTGCTCATAGTTGTCACCGAGATCTTCCACTTGTTGCACAATTGAGTGCTGTTGTTGGTCATGGTTGTCCAGGCGAGATTGTTGATCTTGGATCTGTGCATTGATGTTCGTTGTTTGATTTTGCAGCTGCCGTTTCCTGGTGTGTAGAGCCGTGACCGTTGCTTGAATGGTTTCCAGCAGTTGCTGAATCTGACCGTGTCGCTGTACATGAGTTTCATACGAGTTTCGGACGTTCGTCAGATGTTCTCCGTTAAGTATGGCTTCCTGTGTCTCAAGCTGTAAACGTTGTCCTGAAAGCTGCTCACCGAGACCAGCAACCTCGTTAATCAACGACTGGACCCGAGCTTGTAGCGCTGCCACGCGGGCGTCCAGCGCCTCGTCCTTGGACCTCAGGGCGGCAACTTGCGAGTTGACTATTTGCATGAGTTCTTCAATCTCCGCTTGTTTCTCTTCCCTCGCGCTTTGGTACTCTTGTAGTTGTTGTCGGAAGTTGTCTCTACCCCGTGCCTGTCGCTCTGCCTCTTGGCGCAGTGACTGGGAATGCGCTTCCTTCTGTTCGTCAATCACGTAGTCGATGTCCGCCAGGTATTCCTCCATGATGCCGTCAAACGAGGAGATCTCCTCCCCGCGTTCTTGAGATTCTTCCTCCACGTACCGGCCCATGCGTTCCAGGGTGTCCTTGTCTCGATTCATGCTGCCGTTGACGTTGCCAAACGTCTCCCCCATCGCCGTCAACTGGAGATTCATATCGTCGAGGCCTCCCCGTACATTTTTTATCGTTATGTGTTGCATCGAGATTGCGCCATCAATGACCTGTGTACAACAATTGGTTTGATAAGTCTATCTAGAAGAGGGTTTGTACTAGAGTTTGCTTCCTAACTTTCCGAATGAAATGCAGTTAGAGTAGATAGATTGACAGTTAGAGTAGCTATGGTTTGGATTCTTGCCTACCTTTAGTCTTGTAAATGCCGCTTCAAAGCTCTTGCTCTGCGACTCAAGACCCATGAAGAAATTGTCCAGCTTGATGATAGACCCTGAAATTAAACATAGATTGAATTCATTACTAAAGGGAGCTTAAGAGCAAAAAGCATTCAATACAAAACGAATAACTCAAGAGACTGGATATATTTGTCAGTGACTATATTGCTACCCAAAACGTCTGACAGTTTTCAAAATTCATCCAGTTACTTGTGTAACGATATTTTATTCTTTGTGTATCTCATAACCTGGATGTCTAACTTTCATCGACCCTTTTATTTAAAGAAGACTAAAGTAATACCATCCCGAAACAGGTACAATAAAGTAATACCATGCCGAAACAGGTTTAACAATAGCATATTGCTATCTATTTAGTTTAACTAGAAGAGACCTTTGTAACAAACATGATACATTGTATTAAATACAGTCAGTCTCTTTAGACATTTTTTCTATTGCAACTTTAATCACATGGGTAGCCTGCGTGCCATCCAAATTTGTAACGGCTACCCGAAAAATTTTTTTCGGGGTAGCCGTTACAAATTCGGATGCACCCAGGCTATCACATGGGATGGCAGTGGCACACTCAAGTTTTTCCAGCTTATTTCTATGCCACCACCAAAGCAGACAAACGCAGAGACAACAGAGATACTCATTTTCACCCGGTTTAAGTGGGAAATTCGTTTTAAGTGCCTTTCCCAAGGCACAGGATCGGTGGCATGGCAGGATTCGAACTCGGGACCTCTTGGTTCTGAGCTGAACGCTCTGCCGTTACGCCACACGACCATTAAGACATAGCGTGCTGATGCCGACAATCTCGGCCACCTATTTTTTTAGAAAAACCTTCATGCACGATGGCTTCATATTACATTTCATTTATGTTCACTTCGAGTTGGTAAGAAGGTAAACTAGAAAGGCTTACCCTGGAGGTTTTGCAAGAGATAATCTTGCGGCCGTACACCGTTCGGCACAGCACAGACGATCAGAAGCACCAGGAAGCTTACAGACGGCAACATGGTGTGTGTTCTAGTGCAGAAGTCGTCGCAAGTCTGACTCTTACACACCCTTAGTCGCTGTACAAACCTTAGCACTCCCTTTATACCATATGTTTGACGTCTTAACGTGTCAAGGCAACGGGGCCGACAATACGACGTCCTTAGAGTTGAGAAATACTTAGAGTTGAGAAAGCCCTTAATACCACGCTTGTTATGGGCTTTTAAGTCACAAAACAGGACTTCGCAAGCCAGGGAAATTCAATCTGAGGCTCTCTCACGGGCAGAAATTAGGAGTCAAAACAACATTTGTGAATACTGTGCAGCCTTGTATGTGCCGCAATGTGTATATGGTGTCTAAAAAGTATTTTACTTTTAACCTAAGGTAAGATTTTGGATCATTGATATAGTTTAAAAAAGACGCCGAAAGCGACGAACACTTCTTTTTCTCTTCTGATAACTTTAGAAAACAGGTTGGACATCTCTATGAAACCTAGTTGAAGGACTACGGGATAACAATATTTGCGCGAAGTCTACCAAGATTGGTCCGTTTCAAAAAGGACTAACTAAATCAAGGAAGACAGACGTATCTGAAAAAAAACACGGCAAATTGATTTTATTATGTTTTTCTCGGTTAAAGTACTAAATCTCTTGCTTTTAGGCCGTCTCAAAATATGCTTAACATTTGCTTTTAGCCTGAGAAGAAAATTACAGTAAAGAAAATCTTACTTTAAAGACTTGTCACATATTTCCCAGTACCTTGATTTCTCTTTACCATCTTCCAAATCTGGCAATCAACTTTTGTAAAAGTTGATAATAATATAAGCTCATAAAGTAGGTCCATTAGGGCTTAAAGTACGCAAATGAACTGTAGAAAAATGTGGCGTGATACGATAAAATATGTAAACAGAGTTATCAAATAACTGTATTGTGGACAAAAACACGGTTTTTGGCAGTTGCTGTAGCAGAGTAAGCAAACGTTGTCGTCAAATAACAAAATCCACTGCGAACCTTAAACTTAACACGGTTTCTTCAAATGTGGATAGTCTTTTTCCATTTATGTGAAAGCTAATATTTACACCAATAATCTACTGGACGTTCCATTGTGTGTACAAAACAGTGTGTTTCCGTTATATTATGGTAATGATATTGTTATTACAGACTTAAATGTTAAAAAAACACCCCAACACCCCCAATCACGTCACGGGATACCAGGCTACGTAAAACGCTTAACGTCAAATATAAGCACAAGAAACAGGACAGGACGACAACTGCATGCTGTTCCACTGATTTATCTGTGTTTTCATGAATAAAAGACTTGTTGGCTTCTACACTGTGCTCTCTCTTTCAATTTGTGTCCTAGCATTTGTCGTCCCTAAGGATATTTCAAATCTAGGCATCTTGTTTTTTTGGCCCTTCCTGTTTGTTTTCGCGCTCTCGCATTACATTTCGCTTTTCCAGGGGACGTCATCCATAAAAAATACTTGGTGTGGCCTAACATAAAGTGTTTTGCATGCAAAATGGCATACTATGGATTTCTATAAAACAGCTTTACATAAAAATAGAAAGCAATAGAATTACATTTGATGTCTACACAAAGTCCTGGGCATCCAAGCCATACATTATCGGTCTTTGATTCAGGCGTAGGAAAAATTTTGTGTTTCCTGTTTCCCGACCGACCCTAGAAAAAACTGCCGACCCTAGTTTTATTTTTTTTGTGTGGACTCCTGTATGGGACATAAATTTTTGACCTGACTGACCTTTTCTAGCTCCATGATCTGACACCTAAATTGATGAAACGTTGTGCAATGAGTTTTCTAACATTGACATTGAAAATATAAGTATCTTCATGCAAGTTTCACTTTGTTAGACTGTATTGTATAAGCAAGGGGCTCCTTCGCATAAGATGGATCACTAGAAATCGCAGAAGTATAAAAAAGATAAAGAAATTCCCATCTACTGACCCGATTTTTGTCAGGACTGAAACAGGAAACACAGCATTTTTCCTAGGACTTAAATTCCACACTACCGTCTTCCCACAGCTATCCAGTCTACCTTGCCGTCGAAAAAACGACTGCCACTGCAAGGTCCGTATTCCATCGAGAAGCGGTACGTATAAACGTTGTATACCCTAAGCGAGGTGCTGTTAGAAACAACAACACGGAAATAAGTAATACATCCCATCAAATGTTGAAAAAATTCAAACCATAATCAAAGCATTCAGTTCACCCATTTTTCTTCCTGTCTTTCTGTTTTCAATCTATTTTTACTCAAGTTATCATCATCATCAATTGGTTTAAATACTTTGGACCATGTTGATTTGATTATATAGATGACATCTTCTGGGAACCCCAAAACTGATGCGAGCGTGCGAATAAAAAAAGTTGTCTTCATTATGAAATCAAGGTGGTTATGAAGGTTGAACAAATGACTAAACGCACAAAGTAAAATTTTACTGGCATGATGAATAATAGACTCTTCATTTTCATTCCTTTACATTTCGTCTTGGCCTTTGGTATGGATTTGGCATTCTGCAACATAAGTATAGTTTTCCAAAATTTTTTCTTCAATTTTTGGCATATATTTGCTCACTTTGTACGATTTACACCATGGTCGTAAACGTTTTTGTGAAACGGAAAATTATGTCATCCATAGAGTCAAATCAACATGGCCTTACTAAAATGTTAATTTCAAGAAAACGTATTCTGCAACTCACCAGTGTCTGTCGCCAGAACCCAAGTCGATTTTTGAAATGGCGGCGAAAACGACAGGAGTGCTTGAGAAACGGTTGTTGAAGTTGACGTTTCGATATTGCTTTGAACCATAAGTTTGCGGAGTGCCCCAAAAGTTCGTCGTCAATGGAAGTGACCAAGTGCCTTTTTCATCTGTAAATCAAGCACATTGAATGGTAAGACTTTGGACAAAGGTGTATCTTTATTCCTTTATTTGCCTCTCTCTTTCTCACTTACATACCTTTAGGTTTTAATATTACGTTTAACTTTACAGCCACCTCGATAAAAGAAATGGGATGAGAAATACGTACAGTGATATGTTCTTCTTCTAAGTTATCTATATCATAAAGGTGTGTTCCATGCCCAAAGCATCTTTTCAATTTGGTAAGAATTGATAGTTTTTTATACATGAGGAATACGCGAGGAATACTTTCAATGGTTTTCGGCATTGGTTAGGAATTCATGAGGAATTTTTGAGGAATACACAAGGAATACACGAGGAATACTTAGAATTATTAATGGAATGCATTAGGAATTCATGAGGAATTCACGAGGAATACACGAGGAAAACATGAAGAATACACAAGGAATGCACGAGAAATACATGAGGAATACACGACGAATACATGGGGAACACGTACAATGATTGATGGAATTGATGAGGATTTCATAAAGGAGTACATAAAGGAATACACGAGAAATACACGAGGAACATACATTAGAAATGCGGTATTTAATGGAATTCATCAGGAATGTAACGTTATAAGCAATACACGAAGGAATACATAAGGAATACACGACGAAAACAGGGGAGTACTTACAGTGATTAACGGAGTTCGCGGAGGTTGCCTGTTGGATGAGTCGTTCGATGGTAGACAGGTCAGTGTTGAAGCCGCTAAAACGGGTTGTTAGCGATGTGACGGTCTGTTGCAAGGTCGTCACTGTTCCCGACAGTCCGTCCGTCTGACCGCGCTGCAGCGTGTAAATCGCGCTCTGGTGGTTGGAGAGCTGGGTTGTGATGGTGTCCAAGTCGACTTGAAGCGACTCAAACGTGCTCTCCGATGACGTTCCAAACGCCAGCGCCATCGCCTCCAGCGCGTCTACCGACCCCTCCATGTTGTTGAGTTTGTTGTCCATGTCCTGTATGTCTCCCTGAAACCCTGCGGCCACCGCCCGTTGCACTTCGTCATACGGAACAGCGGCGATCTGTTGCTCGAGGGCCGTGTGTTGTGCCTGAACATCCGGACGGTATTCTAAGTCGATCTCCTCAACTGACGAGGAAAGATCGTCACACCCTTGAGTGTTGGAACTAACTCGTGCATTTATGCTGGCGATGCTGTCAGATACGACAGACGCTGTTTCTATGCTCTGGGCGGCCGCCTGGAGGTCAGACTGTGCTTGTTGTAGGGCTCTCTCTTTATCTTGAATGGATGTTTCAAGCTCGCCGAATCTCTGGTCTGTTGCTGACCTCGAATCAGTGAGCTCTTGCTGCAGGGCAGTTATTGGTCTTTGGCTGTTTTCAACATCTTCAATCAATTGCTCCACACTGGCAAGACCTTCCGAAATGGCAGACGAGTTCGTGTACTGGGAAAACTGTTCTTCAGCGCCTTCCACGTTTGTTGTGAGGCTGTCGATTGTGTTTCGTAGAGCAGTGATAAGCTCTGAATCGACATTCATTTGTGTTTCTATTGTCTGTATGCGAGCTTCTTCAGTTGACACTTGATCTTGGTAGGTTTCATTGTATGACTGGATGTGTTCGTCAAATGTTTCAAGCGTCTGCATGTACTCCTGCAGGGAATTATTCGTTCCCTGGAAGAAGGAAGTTGTAACGTTCCGGAGTTGTGGCTGTATGATATCTTGGGTCAGATTTTCATTTTGTTCAACCTTGGAGTACAGTACTGTGATGTTGGCCTGTATGTCCTGTACCGTGTACTGCATTTGTGTCACCGAGTCAACGATTCCTGTATCCGTAGCCAAATTTTCCAGCGTAGCTTCAACATCATCCAAACGCAGGCTTTTGGCATTGCTCTGCTGTTCATAGCTGTCACCGAGATCTTCCACTTGTTGCACAATTGAATGCTGTTGTTGGTCATGGTTGTCCAGGCGAGATTGTTGATCTTGGATCTCTGCATTGATGTTCGTTGTTTGATTTTGCAGCTGCTGTTTCCTTGTGTGTAGCGTCGTGACCGTTGCTTGAATGGTTTCCAGCAGTTGCTGGATCTGACCGTGTCGCTGTACATGAGTTTCATACGAGTTTCGGACGTTTGTGAGATGTTCTCCGTTAAGTATGGCTTCCTGTGTCTCAAGCTGTAAACGTTGTTCTGCAAGCTGCTCACCAAGACCAGCAACCTCTTCAATCAACGACTGGACCCGAGCTTGTAGCGCTGCCACGCGGGCGTCCAGCGCCTCGTCCTTCGACCTCAGAGCGGCAACTTGAGTGTTGACTATTTGCATGAGTTCTTCTATCTCCGCTTGTTTCTCTTCCCTCGCGGTTTGGTACTCTTGTAGTTGTTGTCGGAAGTTGTCTCTACCCCGTGCCTGTCGCTCTGCCTCTTGGCGAAGTGACTGGGAGTGCGCTTCCTTCTGTTCGTCAATCACGTAGTCGATGTCCGCCAGGTATTCCTCCATGATGCCGTCAAACGAGGAGATCTCCTCCCCGCGTTCTTGAGATTCCTCGTCCACGTACCGGCCCATGCGTTCCAGGGTGTCCTTGTCTCGATTCATGCTGCCGTTGACGTTGCCAAACGTCTCCCCCATCGCCGTCAACTGGAGATTCATATCGTCGAGGCCTCCCCGTACATTTTTTATCGTTATGTGTTGCATCGAGATTGCGCCATCAATGACCTGTGTACAACAATTGGTTTGATAAGTCTATCTCCAAGAGGGTTTGTACTAGAGTTTGCTTCCTAACTTTCCGAATGAAATGCAGTTAGAGTAGATAGATTGACAGTTAGAGTAGCTATGGTTTGGATTCTTGCCTACCTTTAGTCTTGTAAATGCCGCTTCAAAGCTCTTGCTCTGCGACTCAAGACCCATGAAAAAATTGTCCAGCTTGATGATAGACCCTGAAATAAAACAAAGATTGAATTCATTACTAAAGGGAGCTTAAGAACAAAAAGCATTCAACACAAAACGAATAACTCAAGAGACTGGATATATTTGTCAGTGACTATAATGAGTGGATGCTACCCAAAACGTCTGACAGTTTTCAAACTTTATCCAGTTACTTGTGTAACAATTCTTTGTGTATCTCATTACCTGAATGTCTAACTTTCATCGACCCTTATATTTAAAGAAGACTAAAGTAATACCATGCCGAAACAGGTACATTTTGTACAATAAAGTAATACCATGCCGAAACAGGTTTAACTATAGCATATTGCTATCTATTTAGTTTAACTAGAAGAGGCCTTTGTAACAAACGTGATACATTGTATTAAATACAGTCAGTCTCTTTCGAAATTTTTTCTATTGCAACTTTAATCACATGGGATGGCAGTGGCACTCAAGTTTTTCAGCTTATTTTTATGCCACCACCAAAGCAGACAAACGCACAGACAACAGAGATACTCATTTCACCCGGTTTAAGTGAGGAAATTCGTTTTAAGTGCCTTTCCCAAGGCACAGGGTCGGTGGCATGGTAGGATTCGAACTCGGGACCTCTTGGTTCCAAACCGAACGCTCTGCCGTTACGCCACACGACCCCACATTAAGACATAGCGTGCTGATGTCGACAATCTCGGCCACCTATTTTTAGAAAAACCTTCATGCACGATGGCTTCATATTACATTTCATTTATGTTCACTTCGAGTTGGTAAGAAGGTAAACTAGAAAGGCTTACCCTGGAGGTTTTGCAAGAGATAATCTTGCGCCCGTACACCGTTCGGCACAGCACAGACGATCAGAAGCACCAGGAAGCTTACAGACGGCAACATGGTGTGTGTTCTAGTGCAGAAGTTGTCGCAAGTCTGACTCTCACACACCCTTAGTCGATGTGCAAACCTTCAGTGCAAACCTTAGAACTCCCTTTATACCTTATGTTTGACGTCTTAACGTGTCAAGGCAACGGGACCAACAATACGACGTCCTTATAACTTACTTAGAGTTGAGAAAGCCCTTAATACCACGCTTGTTATGGGCTTTTAAGTCACAAAACAAGACTTCGCCAGCCAGGGAAATTTAATCTGAGGCTCTCCCACGGGCAGAAATATTAGGCGTCAAAACAACATACTGTGCAGACTTGTATGTACCGCAATGTGTATATGGTGTCTAAAAATCATTTTACCTTTAATCTAAGGTACGATTTTGGATCATTAATATAGTTAAAAACTTCTGATAACTTTAGAAAACATGTTGAACATCTCTATGAAACCTTGGGGCTAATAGTAGTTGTCAGGGACTAAGGGATAACAATATTTGCCCGAAGTCTACCAAGATTGGTCCGTTTGAAAAAGGACTAACTAACTCAAGGAAGACAGACGTATCTGAAAAACACGGCAAATTGATTTTATTGTTTTTCTCGGTTAAAGTACTAAAATCTCCTGATTTTAGGCAGTCTCAAAATATGCTTAACGTTGGCTTTTAGCCTAAGAAGAAGATTACAGTAGAGGAAATGTTATTTTAAAGATTTCCCAGTACGTTGATTCCTCTTTACGATCTTCCAATCAACTTTTGTAAAAGTTGATAATAATATAAGCTTATAAAGTAGGTCCATTAGGGCTTAAAGTACTCAAATGAACTGTAGAAAAATGTGGCGTGATACGATAAAATAAGCAAACAGAGTTATCAAATAACTGTATTGTGGACAAAAACACGGTTTATGGCAGTTGCTGTAGCAGAGTAAGCAAACGTTGTCGTCAAATAACAAAATCCACTGCAAACTTTACATCAAACTTCAAATCTTCAAATGTGGATAGTCTTTTTCCATTTATGTGAAAGCTACTATTTACACCAATAATCTACTGAACGTTCCATTAGGTGTACAAAACAGTGTGTTTCCGTTATATTATGGTAATGATATTGTTATTACAGACTTAAATGTTATACAAATACATGTGTATAATATTTAGCGTCAATTTAAAACACCAAGACCACAAAAAAGTGTGTCCAAATGGCCCTGAAACATTAGCCTTTGAAATCAATCACTTATTTTAGTTGTATGAATACAACAAAACACAGCACAAAACACAGCAAAAAATTCACAAACAGGCCCTTTAAAAACATAGCCACAGCCATATTTGAAAAAAAAAACACAAAACAGCAATGGGGCGTTGAGATATCATAGCTGCTTTTCTTTGAATTCCAATTTCTTTCCCTCAATCGTTTCTGCAGGACATCTTGTACCCAGTTGAACCCAGTATTACAATCTCCTTGTCATTGTGCTAGCCCTTGTCACACATTCAGAATTTATTGAACCTCAGTTCGGGAGCAGTCTCGTTCTATAGGAATCGAATTTGAATTAAATTTGACCAGAAACACGCAACACTGTTCACCTACTACCGATCACCTACACCGAACCTCCCGTCCACACCCGAATGTTTTGAACTGCCGACTACAGCCGACCTTGCTCCAGATCTAGGCCACACTGATTGAATTTTATGGATGACATCCGCGCGCATTTATTTCCGTCTGTTCTAAAAAAAAACACATCCGAGGCTCTGGCCTAGAGTGCCATCGTCCGCAGTCCACGGTAGCTAGGGACAATAGGTAGCCGTCGGTAACTACGGAGGACGGCACCCAGGTTGCCGAAACTACACGGAACTCAGAACAGTGCCGACGGCTTGTCGTAAATGTAGTAAATGTTCTACCCCAGTAGGCTCACAATACCAGCTTTTTATTCCTAACGTTTTAGACTGGAAATTTTTATTCTTCAGAAGATGCCATCCAAAAAAAGTACAGTGTGTCCCTACTCCTATATCCATGGTTTTGTTCGGCTATGTATGACATGGGGCTTTTGATACAGAACGGGTTCGCCCGATTAGTTCTTCTTGCCGAGAGCAATCCAGTGCGCTGTGCATTGGTAATTGATAGTGTCCCCCCAAGACCCGAATGTCAGTCGGAAGCCGGTTGGAGTAATCCTATCCACTATCAGCTTCAGCCTGTTAGGATAAACAACAACAAGAAATTCATCTTCCAAATTATTCACAACCAGATATCACAAACATACAATACTGTGAGCATGAAGAAAAGAAATAATAAAATCTTCTATCATATAGTATCCCGATACTCATCCATATATGCTAGCAAGTCTGTTGAACTATCCAAAATAATTAATAATTTCATCACAGATAGGATATAGGAATTTTTTTTCATACAGATCCATTAATTAGATGTTTAATCAGTTTCGATGTAAATCCGAGAAAGGTGTCTTGTAGAGAATTACTGGTTGCATGTAATAGAATCCATATATTATGAGGATGTATTGTCCAAGTACCATCTGAAAATGTACTACTACTGACCTGTTATTGGTGCTACTTTTCAAGTCAATTTTGAAGTCATCTCAAAGGTACTACTACTGACCTGTTATTTCTGTTAGAACCCAGGTCAATTTTGGTAATGCCGGCGAACACAACAGGGTTGGTACGGAACCGTCGGTTGAAGTTGACGTTCCTGGTCTGTGGACTGCCATATGGTTGAGTTGTCCCCCAAAAGTTCCTCCGTAACGGAAGAACATAACTGCCCTTTTCCGCTGAAAAACAATATAAAAAACAGTCATAATATTTCATTAAAGTGTTGTTGCACTGTTCTTCACGGATTTGATGTTAAGACAGTTTGCACAGTCATTTGTTAAGCTTAAGTTAGGCATTATTGAGTATGTTTGTGTACTAGTAGGCCTACTATAAATACTTTGAAAATTATTTTGACATTAAAATGCCTATCATCATAGATGAAAAAGACAAAGAAACAGGGAAATTATCTTATAAACTTTTGATAATCAGAACAAACTATTCTTCAAAAGTTAAAAATTGATATGATAAGTGAATAAAGACAAAATAAAAATGACTTGATACAAGTACAAGCATAAACATATCTTTTAGTGTTGACAATAAGGCCATGTTGATTTGATTATATGGATGACATCCTCTGGGAACCCCAAAACTGATGCGCGCGTGCGAATAAAAAAAAAGTTTTGCAAAAAAAAAAGTTGCTTTCACTATGAAATCAACGTGGTCATGAAGGTTGAACAAATGGCACAGAATATGTTATGGCGAATAATCTACTCTTCGAATTCATTTCTTTACATTTTTGTCTTTTTTCCTTTGATTTTGGCATTCTACGACATTGGTGTCGTTTCTAAATGTTTTCCTTGCAACTAATGGTATATTTTTGCTCATTTAGCAACTGTTTTGCACGATTTACAGTATGGTTGAAAACTTTTTTTTTTTGGAAATGGCCGAAAATTCATGCGCGCGCTGATGTCATCCATATAATCAAATCAACATGGCCTAACTGAAACTTGAATGAACTCAAGCGAACTATAGAAAAGGTTCGAGTGTTGATACTTACAGTAATCAAAGGCTGACGTCGACTGTTGGATGATTCGTTCGATGGAAGAGAGGGAGGAGGTATGGCTGTTGAGACTACCCGTCAGCCCACTGACGGTCTGCTGCAAGGCTCTCACCGTGTCCGCCAGGCCGTCATTCTCATCGCTCTGCAGCGCAGCGATCGCGTTCTGGTGGTCGGAAAGGTCGGTCGACAAGGTGTCAAAGTCATCCTGAAGCGACTCAACCGTGCTATTCGACGACGATGCAATCGCCATAGCCGCTGCCCTCAAGCTCTCCACTGACGACCTCATGTTGTTGAGTTTGAGGGTCATCTGTTGGAGGCCCTGTCCTTGTGCTGCTGTCAAACCCTGCTGCACCTCTTCTTCCGGAATCGCGGTTAGCTGCTGCAGGAGAGCCGCTTGTTGCGTCTCAATAGCCTGGCTGTCGACTTGCTGGACTGATGAAGAAAGGGCGCTGCACCCTTGAGTGTTGGCGGTAACTCGTGCATTTATGCCGGCGATGCTGTCAGATACAACGGCCGCTGTTTCTAAGCTCTGGGCTGCCGCCTGGAGGTCAGACTGTGCTTGCTGCATGGCTCCCTGCTTGCTTTGATGGCTGTTTCTATCTCGCCAATCTCTCATTTGTTGCTGACCTGGAACCAACCAACTGCTGCTGCACAGCAGCTAGTACCGTCTGGGTGCTTTCAACATCTTCAATCGATTGCTCCACAGCGGCAAGACCTTCCAAAATGGCGGACGGGCTCGTGTACTGGGAAAACTGTTCTTCAGCGCCTTCCACGTTTGTTGTGGAGGCCGTCAACAGTATTCTGTAGAGCATCGAGAAGCGCTGAAAGGCCGGAATCGAAAGTGTTCACTTGTGTTTCTATTGTCTCTATGCGAGCTTCTTCAGTTGACATTTGCTCTTGGTAGCTGGTCCCATATGATTGTATGTGTTGGTCAAATGCTTCCAGTGCCTGCATGTGCTCTTGTAGGGCATTATTCGCTCCCTCGAGTGGGGCACCTTGGCGGAGGAGTGGCTGTGTGATATCACGGTTCAGATTTTCATTTTGCTCAACCTTGGAGTTCACTCTAGTCATGTTGGCCTGTAGGTCTTGCACGGTGGACTCTACATCTGTCACCAAGTCAGCGACTTCTGTATCTGCAGACAAAGCGTCCAGCGCAGCTTCAACATCACCCAAGCGCAGGTCTTTAGCATTGCTCTGCTGCTCATAGTTGTCACCGAGATCTTCCACTTGTTGCACAATTGAATGCTGTTGTTGGTCATGGTTGTCCAGGCGAGATTGTTGATCTTGGATTTCTGTATTGATGTTCGCTGTTTGATCTTGTAGCTGCCGCTTTCTGACGTTGAGCGCCTCGACCGTTGCTTGAATGGTCTCCAAGAGATCTTGAATCTGACCAAACCGCTGCACCTGATTTTCGAGGGTGTTACCGGCGGTCACGAGATTTTCCCCTTCTACGCTTAGGGTGGTTTCTTGTGTCTCCAGTTGTAAACGCAGCCCCGAAAGTTGCTCACCGAGACCAGCAACGTCCTGAGTCATTGCCCGGACCCGGGTTTGTAGCGCTGCCACGCGGGCGTCCAACGCCTCGTCCTTCGACCTCAGGGCGGCAACTAGCGAGTTGACTGTTTCGATAAGTCCTTCTATCTCCGTCTGTGTTTCTTGCCTCGCGTCTTGGTACCCCCCAAGTTGCTGTCGGAAGTCGTCTCTAACTTCAGACTGCCGCTCCGCTTCCTGGCGTAGCAACTGAGGGAACCTTCGCTTCTGGTCGTCAATACCTTGGTTGATTTCTCCGAGTTGTTCCTCAACGTTGCGCGCATCTGTGCCGAGATCCTCTTTCGTTTCGCGCAGTCCGTCGTTCACTTCTTCGTCCAGACGGTCCAGGCTTTCCTTTTCTCGTGTCAAGCTGACGTTCAAGTTGTCAATGGATGCCCCCAGGGTGACCACCTGAGGCCCTAGGGTGCCGAGGCCGTTCCGTATCCTTTTCATCGTGTGCTCTTGTGTTGTGACACCGGCTTCCATAGCCTGAGACCAGACACAACAGTCCAAAAATTAATAACCGTATTGAATGAAACCAAGAGTACTAGACGGATACATGAAACAATAAGCTCTCAAACGTTTGACACGTGTAAAAGATGGAGGACATAATGATTTTAAACAATTGAATTCCATATAAAGTCTAGATGTACACTTGGGGGATTCGGGAATAATATAATAAAGTATGGGATAAGACTTTAAGTGTGAAGGGGGCCTTCCAAGAAAGAAAGGACTTTCAAGAAGAAACTCTTGACTGACAGATCATAATGCCTTGGGAAGATGCCAGATGGCAGATCATAAGAGCGGATTTTGTATATGGAGTTTATCTTAGCTACTTAGAAAATAACAGTAAACAAAGACTTTAACATTGCCTCGGCTGACTGCCTTTTATTGTACAGTACATTGCGTAGCTTTGTCCGATCGCACAATTAACACGTTTTGCAGCATGTGACATTTACTGACCACAAATATTTTTCAGTAGATACGAGCGTACATTAGATTATTATAAACCTGTCTGTTGCATACCTTTAGTTTTGACCATGCCTGTTGATAAGTCGCGTGTTGCCTCTCGAGACCTCCAACGACAGTGTCCAGCTTCTTCAAAGTTCCTGAAGTAATGTAGAATAACTATGTTAGAAAGAGATGTTTGAATAATCCTTTGATTTATCTGCATTACTGTCATCATAAATTCTTTCAAGGGTATATCAATGGATGTACAATATATCACAATTCATTCAATATAAGAGAAGAGACTATACTATTAAAACATGTCACATTTTAATGCATTCAATGAAGTTTTTAGGGCTTGGAAACCAGATTTTGCAAATTCAATATTCTAAGACATACAAGTTGAAACAGCACTATCCCAATGTATATATTTGTTTTATACAAGAAATTGCACTGGATTCCTAAAACATCCCACTAATTAGTAGAACATATTTAATAGCAGCTGCAGTATATATATAAGATGGGAGACACAAGAGATTCAAGAGAGCGAATCTTGTATTAGGAGTAGAGTAGCTTTGAAAATAACAGTAACTAACGAAAGACCTGAAGACTGCCAATAATATATGAATATATGTAGCCAAATCTTTTAAGGAAGGCAAATAAAAGAAAGACTAACCTGCCAAGTTTACAAATGCCTTTCTGTCTACTGATCCTTTTGGTGCCTTGGAGGCTACATCTTGTGGTCCGGTGCAAATGACCAGAAGCACCAGGAAGCACACTGATGCCAACATGGTGTTATCTGGTCGAGATGCCGTCTCTCTTCTGACTCTCACCCTGCGGAACGTGCTTTAAAAACCTCCTTAACAAAGTCTGTTTTAATCAAGCACATTCCTTACACCCCAGGATGTTGCTAATCAACCCGGGATGTAATTTAATTTGAGTTTTGGTGAGGAATAATTATTTTCATTCATCTGAAGATGTCAAGGCCATTGGAAGGTCACACTTCATCATGATGTTTGTTTAACTCATTTACAGTTGTGTTTAACCACATGATACCACGCGTTGCTTAGGCATTGTTGTCAGAAGAAAAGGACGTCCCCAACCAAGGTAATTAAATCAGATCCTCTCCCCTGGACCGATTTTTAATTCAAAGTAGCAATTATCTCTAATTTTGAGCAATTTGACAGACCCTAATTTCTTGGCTGTCTGTTTGGCCCAAACATGGCGTTTTGCCCAAACATGGCTTATGTATAATGGCTATGGTAGTCAACAGTGAGGAGATATGTTCCACCGCTGTTATACTCTTGACGAGATTCTGTAAACAAAGATTTGCAAGTGGAAAGGTGGTCTCGTGGTTTAATCTAAACGTTCTCTTCTTCGCAAGCTCCGAAGAGAACTATGTTTCCCGTCTATTTCACAGACAAACACACACAATTAGGGTAGTGAGCTCACCGTCACCTTAGTACGGTCGGGCATTTATTGCAATTGGCTCCTCAACTCAGTAACACCATTACTCTCTACACATTGTAGCTCTCATAGCATGTACATACTTATACAGGAGCCTAATACAACAACAACAAGTCATGTGCTGCGAGCTGGCGACCTATTTTACCCTGGTTGCCAATTGTTTAGCCAAAGTCGGGCTGGTCGGTTAAACCAAGGCTCTGTCCAGCGGATGTTTAACGCATCCTGACTTGTAAGTAACTTCTAACCGGCGAAGTTCAAAAGCTCATCTGCGTGAACAAGGTCGAAAACATCCTGGCTAAGCAAATAATGCGTTACAGGTACACCTGAAAACTACTGACCTTCGTAAGTAACGTGGTTCAAAAATTACGACAATAACACAATTCTGGAGTATATCAGAGGTTACAACTACACAACATACTGAGTACAGCAATTGGCCACAATGTGACTGTGAACGCTAGCAAGGCAGGTATCTTGCAGAGAAGAGACAACATGAAGGTTATGTAACAACTGATTACGTACGCTATGTCGCAGGTACCATTGAGGATAACGTACAGTGCTATGACGAAATGTACGAGTCTAGATAAGTCAGTAAGTAAGAACTAAGGTAGCGCGATGTCGTGAGATGAGAAACATAACTAACGTCCTAGAATTCAGGTGTTCTCGGATGGGATGGGATGGGAGGGTTGGGCGGGAATGTGACCGTACAGAGAAAGGTTGAGCCACGAATGACCCTTACGAGGGTTAGGGAGGAAGGGTCAGAGGGTAAAGGGGCGGAATAATTAGTATCAGGGTAGGGGTCACGTGATTGTCTGTTCAGCCGACGGGAAACGAGATTTCTGGTTCGATTCCTAAGCCCGCCTAATGTTGTGCGCTGGGAATCACATTTTACACATAGGTCCTATAGCTTTTTGCTCTATCATATTCCTTTGACATCCTCTCGTACAAGAAGTAACTATTGGGGATTGTTTAGAATTGAGTGTGTTTCATAAATATGTTTTAACGATGTTTCCGTCTGTCCACTATGATGTAACGTTACTAAATTTATGATTCATTGTAATTATTGCTCACTGTACACTGTGCTTATAAAATGGCGTTAATTTTAGCTATACATATATATCACACATATGTTTGTGTTTTGTGTATTCTGATTCTAATGGGGACCAGTCCAGCTTGGATGAAGTGATCCATGCAGAATCAGTAGCTATAGATAAATAAATAAATAAAGGGATGTGGTGAGCTACAATCGATGAATATAGAATGTAGCCAGTGGTAAAGTAACTGTGATAAGATAAAATAATACAACAGAAACAGTTCGTACGTTTTCAAATAACTGTATTGTACGGTAAAACAACAAATATGTGAGCACTCATCAATGCTGTAAAGTAAGCCAACATTGTCGTCAAAAACAAACATGCACAGCATACAAACTAAAATCGGTCACTGAAAATTTAAGTGATTTCCAACCATGTTTAAGACAATGCATTTCTGTTGTTAGCTTAGTAGACGCTGTGTAAAATATGTATCGTGTATGATAGAGCTTGTTTGCCACTGTAGCATTTTTACTGTTGTCATATGACATGCAGGTTTACAAATAGGTGACAATAATATTGAACAGCAATAACAATTACTGGTACCCTTTTAAAATTTACAGTGACCGTTATTGATTAAAAAATCATATGAACCCATTAAGTACACCTCCATAGCCTCACAACGTTAATATATTAGAAATATAGTCACACTCTCAAAAATACATCGTTAATAGTTGGGAAATTAGTAATCATCAGCGGAGATAACTTTCGTCTTAAAGAAATGTTTCCATAGAGACTAAGTCTTTAAGAAAATGTCTGAAGTTACATGGTCATTTTGATAATTTCAACAACCTTTGAGCAAGGAAGCACACTGCAATTCTGTATAACACAAGAATATTCTAATGTTAGACAATTCTCAATTCCTTAGTATCGTAACACGGCATTCATTATCAAAATAGATCAAGTACAAAATACAACAGAAAAAAACACGTCGATTTCAAGACATATCAAACAAGCAAACATCTTTGATGGTATTTCACCAATAAGTGTTTGATATTTCAACAAAAATTGTGGATTTTCAAATATCAAAGCACAGCAAGCACTCATCATGAAATGTTAAGTTTTTGTTTAACAAAATCCAGTTGGGTGAGTTTATTCTGAAGCAGGTTTAAACTACAATTTCCAACAGTTTGAAATATCAAGTTATAGGCACTAGGGCCTTACAACCACCCCACCGAGACGGAGGGCGCTATAAAGTTTCCGCAACTTATGCTACCCTGCTTCTCGGAGTTACATAGCCAAGTGTTCTGTACAATGTGATGTCACGGAAGTGGTAGACTGTACATTTTGTATTAAGAACTGATAATGTGTATTCAGAAAATTGAGTCACATAACATTCGTTTGTTAGACGTAATTAAAACCTGCGTACAGTTTAGACTCGTATCACATGCTCGGTTTGCTCTATATCTTGCCACAGGCAAGCCACTGGGCTTTCAGTGTCCATACCTCAGTGTCGGACCAAGTGCGAATATACAACTCGACTGAACCTCTGCTTATATCTCGTGGTACTACTTCCGCCCTGAAAGATAAATAACATCCGTAGATAATTTCATCAGGTTGGTAAACGAATGAATACCAAAGTTCTTTGATCACAACCATTTATTTTGGCTCGTAAAAATAAATGGTTGTGATCAAAGAACTTTGCTATTCAAGATAATTAGCAGTTTTAGAATATAGATGAATGATGAATGATGTTCACAACAAGAGACAACGAATGCCTAGGCACTCATATTAAGTGATATCAAACTGTTTTCAACAATAAGGAAAATGTTACATTTTTACGGCATAACATCCGACAAAATTATAATTTTACTTTAAACAATTCTCATGTATGTTTATGATCCGTTTCATAAAAGCAATAGCAAAACAATCTTAATTACTATTTGGATCTGTATCGAATCCGAGCTCGAGGAAACAGATATGACAAAAATGCATGTGCTTTTCTTTTTAAATTATTATTTTCATCTATTAGTAACGAAGATGTAAGATTAAAAACGTACCTGTTGTTTGTGTTGTGGGCTGAGTCAATAACTTTGAAGCCGGCTGTGACGGTTGGATTCTCTGTGAATGAATTTGCGAAATAGAAGCGCCGAGTGGTGCTCCCTCCCCTGGTATAGCCGAGTTGATGCTCACCTGTTTCACCTGTAAATCAAACAAAAGCAATGATTATCTTAATCTTCTCATCGTTACATACAGCATGCAAGAAATTGTCAATAGCCCACTTTTACTTTATAGTAGGGTGATGTAATTTTATAGCCACATTCTTATTTTCAAAGGAATATGCATTCAACCCCTCATTAAACTAAAAGGCAAGGAAAGCAACCAAGAAACAGACACGAGTTTTGTTTTGCAAAAGTGACAACAGACCACCCCCTGGCTCTACATGACCTTGTCCCTGTCTCTAGATTATCAGCTACTGGACGTTCTCTCAGTAACAAAAACACCATATTTAACCTCCCAGACAGAACAAAAAAAGACTTTAGAACTATTTCCTACATCAGTCTATCAGACTGTATAATCAGAATGGTACTTGTGATTAATGGCTAGGGTGCACAGTTCATATATGTGTTTATTTTTATATTGTAAATATCAATGTCATTAAGGCAACATTATATGTATGTCTGCAAGGTTTAAAAAACTGTTAGAACTTACAAACGATGTTGTTCTTGTTGGAAGCGGTACTCTGTGCGCTGGTGATCCGTGAGGAGAGGGAAGACCGGGTGGAAGTGAGCCCGTCGACGTCGGTTTGCAGAGTGGCAACCGTTGTGCTCAGATCATCGGCATTTTCCAGTTCGTTGATCGTCACTTCATGGCCTTGCACGGTAGTGGTGAGCTGGTTAACGTCGTTCCGTAGGCTGGTTTGGAAGGTTGTGGAATCACTTCGCATGGCTTGTACATCTGCCTCCAGTCCGTCCACTTCTGTATCCAATGCCACAAGTCGATCACGTACGTCGGCAATGTTCTGGGTGTCGGCCACGTCACCCAACTGTGTCAGCACTCCCTGGTAGCGTGTCCCTAGCACCTCGACTACCGACTCAAACACGTCTGAATCCTCCGAGAGGGTTTGGTATTGGTTTTGGAGTGCCTGAATGCTTGCCTGGGTGGTGGTCAGTGTTTGGGTGTTGGATTGCGCCTGTGTGTTGAGCTGGGAGATCTGACCGGACAGACCACTCACAGAACCGGCGGTTGCTTCGAGCTGCGCTATGTCCGACTGAGCTGCTGCTAGAGAGGTGTCGATGGTAGCAATAGTTGCTTCGACCGTTCCAAAACGTGTAGCTGACGTGGCTTCGTTGTCTTCTATCTGTTGTCGTAGCGCCTGAGCGTCGACTCCTTCAACTGCCGCCTCCACGTCTTGGAGGCGCTGATTGAAACTGTCTATCGTCTCCTGTGTGGTTTGTATCTCTGCCATGTAATCAGTTCCCAGGTCGGTCACCTCCGACAGGCTAGTTTGCAGTCCTGCCACTGTAGCCTGCAAAGCCTCCAAACCCTCCGAAACATCTCCCCCTGAACTTCCCTGGGCGTTTAGTTCAGTTTCGATGGTCCGCATACGTTCCTCTGTTCTGTCCCCTTGTTGTTCTACCTCATGTTGCAGGCCTTCGTAGGACTGTTGCAGTTGCCCCTGTCGTTGTACCGCCTGCTGGAGAGAGTTGTCGATGTTCTGCACTTCTTCAGCTTGATTTGCAACGTCTTCTTGTATGGTCTGTAGTGACGAATATTGTTGGTCTACTTGTAGCTCTACGGTGGTGACGCTGCCGCTCAGTGTTTGGACAGTAGACACAATCGTGTTGAACCATTCCCGAACACTCGCTCCGTCCGCCTCTAAAGCGTCTACCCTCGCTTCGGCTTGACTCAGTCGTCGCTCCGCTGTTTCGTTGTCTTGACGGAAGGTGTCTTCAAGATCGTTTAATGCCGCCTGCATGGCCTCACTCTCTTGTACTTCTTCATCGATTTGAGACCCTCGGGTCTCAAGCTGACCAGCTGTCTCCGCGCGTTGCTCTTGTAAATTTTGTGTATCCGAGTCGAGGGATGCAACGTTAGTTTGTATAGTCTCGAGGTTGCCTTGTACTGAAGTTTGGTCTTGCTGCTGTTCCTGAAGGCGGTTGTCCAGTGCTTCGATCTCCTGTGTTTTGGTTTGAACAGACTGCTCGATGGACTGCATCCCTGTTTCATGATTGGTCATCTGTCGACTCAGGTCTTGAATCTGTGCCTCTAGACGGTCGATGAGCGCCTCGAGAGCCGTCACGTGAGTCTCTTGAGTGGTATCATCAAGCGCCTCCCGCGTACTGGCGATAACTTGCTCCAACTGTTCCTTTGCTTGCTCTTCACGCTCTTCGCTAGCAGCGTTTAGCTCCTGAAACTCTTCCAGAAGGGCATTTTGTGCATCGGTTTGCTCCTGCTTTTGGCTCTCAAGCGTGGCATTGAAGTGTTCCTTTTGGTCATTCAGCTGGTATTCAAATTCATCCATGGACTCTCGAAGAAGATCTTGAAGTTCTTGTTGTTGCTCCTGTAGCAGTTCGATTTCAGCCGTGCAGTCGGATTCTACGTCAGACAGTTGGGTCCGGAGCTGAGTCAGAGAGGCATTCACCGTCCCAAAGTCCTCTTCGATGACCGAAAACGCCTCTTGAATCTCCTGCAGTCCGTCATTGAGGTTGTTCACCATGTTTGTCAAGCCGTCAATGCTCAATTCGGTTTCCTACAGAAACGGAAAAGAGGTCCAAATTCGTCATCTGCGAAGTCCCACATGACAGATTCCGTTGTACATTGTTGAACAAATTTCATTTATTCACATATATTTATTGAGCACAGATTGCTTATGTGACGCCTTCTACTCCAAAACATAAAACGAGAGTATAACACAATACATACATGATTACAAAGTAGGTAAAAGAAAAATGAGTAACGAGTAAAAAGAGTTTGAATAAACTGAACAAATTTAAGTTAGGAAGTAAAGGATTCAGTTCTGATTGCATGAAAGAATACACGTATATGACATATATATATATATATATTATATACTTTCACATAAAATCCTTATCTACTTGTAGGAAAGTTTGTCACCTTCAGTTTTATTAAGGCTGTCCTGTAGCTCTTCAGTTGTTCTGAAAGCCTTGTCACCCTATAGGACAGTTGGTCAAACTCCGCTGTTGAAAAAAATAAAGCTGTAAGTACAACGCGATATTCAGTCAATGTATGATTTATCAAAAGCCTCTTGATTAAAAACACCGCATCACTAGGAAGATATCCAAGCCGCCTGTGCCTCTTATTTATTATTCATACAGTTATAACAGTTATTTCGGAAGTTATTCCTCTTATAGATTTATCAATCGGCGAACAAACTAGTTGCTTTTTAGCGATCGTATGGGAATACGGGATCGTGGGGCGTGAAGGTTGGGTGTTCCGCCTAAAGACTATAGGTCCTGGGTTCAAATCCACCAACATGCCCCAAAGTTGTGCCCTTGGGAAAGGCACTTTATATAACATGTCTTATTTCACTCTAGTGAAAATAAGTACCTAGCTTTAGTTAGGGATGTCCGTGGAATAGAACGTTAAATGCAGGTCTCGTGTTAGGAATCCACCAAACCTTTCAAAAAAGCTATGGACGAAATGTACTATCGATATCTGGAAGTTGGAGATATTTTCCACAACAAACCATTCAAAAGTAGGCCTGGTAACCCCCGTCTCATATTAGCTACCCTGGATTTACCTCACCCTTTTGGACTACAGGAATAATAATGTGAAAATTGTGCAACACTGAAGAAAATCCTAATAATACAAACACTACAAACAAGCGAAGTATATTTACTGTATTGTACAGAATGACAAGCGAATCTTATTACAGATTTAGAATATTAGAGTATTTGTTATGATGTGTAATTGTCACCAGACGTTACATGTTGAACAAATTGTGGTAACCAATGTTTTAAACATGTGTGCCAAGCATAAATACTTTCAGGTAGTCTCTTCTTTATGGCTTTATTAGTGGAGTAAGTACTTACATTTTAATTCCTCAAGGGACGTGCATTCTTGGGCCTGTACATCTGGCCACCTCAGAGAGACTGCCAGCACCATCGCCAGAACAACGGTGAAGAAAGCCATGTTTGGACGAGCCCTTACGGCGGAGGGTAGAGCTGAGGCCTGCCTGTGTCGGCCCTTCTTCTTCACCGACCCAAAATTGAGAGAACTCGTTCACACAACCTGTTTATACCTGCTAACACAACCCGGGAGTCCCTGTAATCAGGACATTTAAATTCAATTAAAGCTGTTGATTACCTGTGATTTTCAATCAAGGAGTCAGACAAACCACGCACGCAAGTGTTGACCTTTTGGAGGTAAGCGTTTCTTTGTGTTTCCTACAGTCATTTTGAGTCTTTGAGGCTGCCAAATGGGGATGGGAAATGTTTTGTTGTGTGATTACATGGCAAAGCCTTTCAAATCACAAAGCATGTCTTTCACGAAATGTTCGTGGAAATATTCTGCCGTCAGTTCAATACACTGGCGAGTAACCATGTTATGCCACTTGATTATGACAGATGAATGCAAAGCCTTGGGGGAGGGAAAGGCCTGCTTACTTTTGTGTCTTAGCCTCTTTGGTATCGTACACCAACTTAAAACACTTACCTATACGTGGAGATATGTGAGGGTAATTGCGAACCACAACCAAGGGTTTTTACGTACGTAAGAAATACAGGCATTTTTCTCGGTATGGCTAAATACCTCAACCGACCTCAAACCGCCTCAACTGACCGCTTTCTGGTCTAATATGCAGTGTACATGGGTTGCGAACCCTTTTTTTAAAACTATTGATACATTTTCTTAGCAATTCTGAATAGGAAAAAAAGCTGTAACTCTGACGTTTTTGACCAGTTTTTGTACGGCGTGCCGTGTGCCCGGGGTCCGCCATCTTTTTTTTTATTCATGTCGAGCCACCGGAACGCACCGTGCCGTGAATTTTGTCAAAATAAGGAAAGTAAAAAAAAATTGTGCAGCACGGAAACTTAGCAGACATACAGGAAAACCTCTTTAAACATAATTCCAGTGGTGTATTTAGTGAATACTTGGGGGCGGATATTTTGCGGCCCGTGAGTACATGTATCGCTCCCAACAACAAGACGATAACTCAATCCTTTAGAAATTTGCTCCACTTATATCAGAAGTTATGTTGAAAAAAACAACAACTCGTAAGCAGTTATAATTGCATAGACAATGTATCCAGAGCTTTCTAAACCAAGTACAACACAAATTATGCCTAGTTCAGGTCGGTTGAGGGATTTAGGCAGACCCCATTTATCTTGGCCTGTCTATTGTGCATGTCTGTACGTGTGTCGACGTGTGCCCACGTTTTCCCCATATTGTTGTTAAACATAACTTAAGTGGGGTCGTGTGGCGTAACGATAGAGTGCTCGGCTCGGAACCAAGAGGTCCCGGGTTCAAATCCTGCCATGCCACCGATCTTGTACCCTTGGGAAAGGCACTTTACACGAATATCCTCACTTCACTCAGGTGAAGATGAGAATTGTGTAGGTGGCAGAATGAAAATAGTTGAAAACAACCAAGTGTCACCACGTCTTGTGATTACATGTTAGTAAGAAAAAATAACTTAAGAAGACCTATATGAATTGTAATGATATTTGGTCTTGTGTGGGTAGGTATTAACTGCCTGGATGCTGTTTCTTGTCGTAGAATATTCCGTCTTTTAACCCTGTGTTCTGTATATGGTCCTGAGAGCACACAGTTTTCCATGTCAAGAAAAAGTGATGTATGTTTGCTCCCCCAAGCTGCTTATTCTGCAATGCAGGAGTATTCTATTACAATATTTCAAAGGGGATACGTCATAAAAGTATCGTCGGATTTCGCATAAATTTTGCGAATCATGCAGGTAGCTTAGCTAAATATAAACATAATGGATCTAAGTTATGCAATTTACATACATGCACTCTCACATGTACAGCACGAGTGAAAAAGTTACAAGGCAACTAAAAATTGAAAATGTTATACAGATAATTAAAGTAGCTTTTGTGAAATAAAGAAATGAATAAAAATTTGTTTAGCAAGAATTCGTAACTCATCAGATAGACCTGACATGAGATATTTAATACCAATTTGCTTCCATTTAGAGGAAGTTGCAGATAAAAAATAGGTAAATTGATTAGCGCCGTTAGACAAGGTGTGTCCAAGAATCCCAGAATTGTTGAAAAGTTGTAGAGTTCTCACGATTGCCACTAGTGACTATTATGTACTGCAGACTAAGTGTAAAGCCTAGTAAGTTTAATTGTTTCCTATTTTTATCCGTATCCAGATATAAACCTGGTTGTAGAGATTAATTAAAACTGCAGCTACTATGCAAAGCAACAGAGACGGTTCGTAAGATGTTAAACAACTGTACTCAACCAACGACTGTAGGCAGTTGCTATAGTAAAGTACAGTCACCAACCTTGTCACCAACACACTTGAAATTTCAAAAGTCATTTTTCAACAATGTTGAAGACAACAACACTAGAAATATCATATAAACCAATCACACCTCCATAACGTCACAACGTTAATATATTAGATATATAGTCACACTGTCAAAAATACATAGTCAATAGTTGGAAAATTAATGGTCATCAGAGGAGATAACTTTCGTCTTAAAGAAATATAACCACCGAGTCCGGTTATTAAGGCAATGTCTGAAGTTACATGGTCATTTTGATAATTTCAACAGACTTAGTCATTAAGCAAGCAATCAAATCACGTGTCATGCTCACATGTCATGTACAACGTATTGTCTCGGATGTGTAAGATTTGCGTTCCATGTCAAAACATGTGCTGTACATTCTTTGTTGGAAATTACAGTTCAGACCTTCGTACATTCAAGATTCGTATGCAATGATTTGTTAGGCCGGACCAAAGACGAAATAGCGGGCTGACGCGCCGTACACCCAAGTGTCTGCCCAAGAGGTAATAATCATGTAGAACCCTCTGGTCGTTACGCTTTCTGTGTAAACATCCAGCCTGAAACACAAACAACAGTTGGAAAATTTCGCGTCACGGGTGAACTTTAATTTTACAATTTGCGTCGCTCTTATGAAATTTTGGTCATAGTTACATAAAGCGATTTTTTTTTTGCTTTTTTTCTGAAAAAAGGTCAACGTCAATGAGGTAATCCATAAAATTACTGTTGCCCAATAAAGCAACAAAGAAAAAACTACCTGTCGTTTGCACTGGCCCACGAGTCGACCTTTGTTATGGAGGGGACGACGGATGGAACCTGTGAGTAAGTGCGCGTAAAGCCGACGTACTCCCGCGTGCTGGTGGCAAACCCTTGCCAAGGGAGCAACTTGAGGCCACTCTCACCTGAAAATTAAACCAACAATCAAGAGCAATTCCTTTACCTTGGTTTTATCAATGATGATGATGTTTACTTGCACATTCATACCCAATGGCTTAAGCTCAGTGGTTTTACAAGTCGTATTTTATAGAAGTGCTACACTACATGTACATACAGCTGGATGTCATTGAGTATATGAGGCTAACATTGATTGTATAGTTTACTTCCCTCTTTTTAAAATAGAATATACGAACTCACAGAGTTTTAGTTTTCCAGTATTTGTAGGGATGGCATAATATACACAAGTAAATAATCTTTTACTAAGTATTTAAATGGTGTGTCTAAATTCAGAGCACCTATAAAAGAATTATGTATGTCCCTGTAAATCCCAAAGTCCAACATAAAATGAATTTTATCTTCTAATATCGTACAAGAGATGTTGAATAAAGATTCCTCAGACCCACTTTAATGTTATTGTAGGAGACTGAATTTTCACACCTTTGCAAATTCTCTTTGTAGCTTACATGATTATTTTCAAAGGACGTATTCATTGAACCATCCTCGTACGTAAAGATAATATTATGTTTTCGTACTTATTTACATGATACAGGTCACTATATGAGTCATAAACACGGTGATCCAAACTGGTAAAGAATTCATAACCTAGTAGCAATGTACGCGTACATTGTTTGTATGCAAGTCGAAATAGACAGAAGTAGAGCACAGGAAAACCAATTGTAACTTACAGTTGACGTTTCGCCAGTTAGCCATTGAGGCCTCTGCACTGTTGAGCCGGCTGGTCAGATGGCTGGCAGTGGTAGAGAGCCCGGAGACGTCACTCCGCAAACTGGCCACAGTCGTGCTCAGATCACCTCCCGCGTTACTCTCCAGTTGGGCCAGCGTCGTGCCCTGTTCTTCCACAGTCTCGGTGATTTCGTCCACGTCGTCCCGAAGTTCGGTTTCGAAGGTTTCCGACCCAGTTTCCATGGTTTGTACTTCTGTCTCCAGACCGTCCACGGCTGTATCCAGTTCTGTAATTCGAGCAAGGACTTCGTTTACGTCCTGGTTTGAGGCCAGGTCTGCCAGCTGTGTCATGGCCTCCTGGTATCCCGTCTCTAGCCTAGTGACATCCGCCTCCAACACTTCCGACTGATCCGAGAGGGTTTGGTAGTGGTTTTGGAGCTGCTGAATGCTTGCCTGGGTGGCGGTCAGTGTTTGGGTGTTAGATTGCGCCTGTGTGTTGAGCTGGGTGATCTGACTGGACAGACCACTCACAGAACCGGCGGTTTCTTCGAGCTGATCTATCTCTGACTGAACGGCCGTTAGAGATGTGGTCATGGCGACAAGACTCGCTTCAACCGTCCCGATACGCTGAGCTGACGATGCTACGTAGCCTGATATCTCTTGTTGTAAAGCCTGTGGGTCTGCGTCTTCAAGTGCCGCCTCCACGCTTTGGATACGCTGATCGTAGTTGGCGATCGACTGCTGTGTGGTTTGTACCTCTGTGATGAAACCAGTTCCCTGCTCGTTCATCCCCGATAGGGTAGTTTGCAGTCCTGCCGCTGTAGTCTGCAAAGATACCAAACCCTCCAAAACATCTCCCTCTGAACTTCCCTGACCGGTTAGTCCGGATTCGATGGTCTGCATACGCGCCTCTGTTCTGTTCTCTTGTTGTTGAACCTCTTGTTGCAACCCTTCGTAGGACTGTTGCAGTCCTTCCTGCTGTTGTTCTGCCTGCTGTAAAGAGTCGTTAACGGTCTCGAGTTGTGCAGTTAGACTGTCAACGTTTCCTTGCAGTGTCTGTAAAGCTTCATCTTGACCATCTACTTGTTGCTCTACGGTGTTGATGCTTCCGCTCAGTGATTGGACATCCGACTCAATCGTAGTGATGCTCTCGCGGACACTCTCTCCGTTTGCCTCCAAAGCAGTTATCCTCGTTTCGGCTTGAGTCAGACGTTGATCCATAGCTTCGTTCCCTTGGCGGAAGGTCTCCGCTAGTTCGTCCATTGCCACCTGTATCGTTCCCTGCCGTTGTTCTTGCTCATCAAGAAGAGTGGCCTGAGTCTCCAGTTGACCGCTTATCTCCGTGCCTTGCTCTTGCAGATTCTGTGTAGCGGCTTCGAGGTTTGCAACGTCACCTTCCAACACCTGTACGTCACCTTCTAAGGAATCTTGCGCTTGCTGCTGAACCTGAAGGCGGTTGTCCAAGTCGCCGATTTCTTGTGTTTTGTTCTGAACAGATCGCTCCATGGACTGCATTCCGTTGTGATGCTCTATTTTCTGTTGATCCAGGGCTTCAATCTGTGACTGTAGATCAGCGATGAGTTCGTCCAGACCTCTCACGCGATCCTCTTGAGAAGTATCCTCGAGCACGGCCTGCGCATCGGCAAGAAGTTGCTCTTTCTGTTCCTCCGCGGCCGCCTCGCGCTCTTCGCTAGCAGTCTTCATCGCCTCAAACTCCTGACGAAGGACGTATTGCGCATCCCTTTGCTCCAGAAAATTGCTCTCAAGCGTGGCATTGAAGTGTTGCTTTTGGTCATACAGCTCGTAGTCAAGTTGATCAATGGACTCTCGAAGGGTTTCTTGAAGTCCTTGCTGGCGTCTCTTCATCCCTTCGACTTCAGCTGTACATTGGGATTCCAAGGCAGACACTGCTGCCTGGTGGTGAACCAGAGAGGCATTCACCGCCCCAAATTGTTGTTGGATAGCTGAAAATGAGCCTTCAGTCTCCTGGAGTTGGTCAGTGAGGCTGTTCACCATGTTTGTCAAATCGGTAATGCTGCTCTCAGTTGCCTGTGAGGACGAAATGTGGTTCCTATGTGTTACTTGCGACTCACATGGCAAATCCGTGGTACTCGTACATTGAACAAATTTAAGTTATTAATTCACACACACACACATACACACACACACACACACACACATTTCTTGTCAACAGAAACACCAATCGGATCTTTGACGGTAGAGATCCAATTGGCTCTGTGTGTGTGTGTGTGTGTGTGTGTGTGTGTGTGTGTGTGTGATGTCTTTCATTCTCACCTTAAGTTTTGTCAAGGCTGTCCTGTAGCTCTTCAGTTCGTTATTAAGCCTGTCCACCCTTGCGGCCAGGTCGTCAAAATCCTCTGTTAGAAGAAACAACAAAAATTCTAAGTACACCGTGATATGACATACTAAAAGGCTGTCACTTAAACCACCTTCTATAAATATTTAATTTCTTTGTAAATGACTTAAATATGATTCCTCGTAGATTTCCCAAAATTTATACAAACGTTAACATCGAAAATAATTTTGCTGTGACATATCTTACTGTGAGAGCTTGCAGACGTTGGAACAAATTTTCTAAACAAATGATTTATTAATTTGTTTCTCCATACCAAACAGGAATACGACTTTAAGGTCTCTTTGATGTAACGGTTTTTAGTGTGATACAGTAGTGTGGCACAGTATACATTTGGGACATTCTCCCAGACAAAGTGGTCGGCCTGATCACTGACAACAACTTCCAGTCATTCAAAACGACACCGGCATCTTCTTTCCACCATCAGCACCTCTGCATGTAGCTAGAACCTTGCAGTTGCTGTAAACCAATAATTAGCCCGTAGTGCAACTGTTATGTTACCGCATTGTTGTTTATCTTACTGCATTGTAGGAAAAAAGTACTTGCCTTCCAACAGTGTCACTTCTTTGCAGTCTTGTGCCTGTACATCTGGCCACCTCAGAGAGACTGCCAGCACCATCGCCAGAACAACGGTGAAGAAAGCCATGTTTGGACGAGCCCTTACGGCGGAGGGTAGAGCTGAGGCCTGGCTGTGTCGGCCCTTCTTCTTCACCGACTCGAAATTGAGAAAACTCGTTCACACAACCTGTTTATACCTGCTTACACATTCGTCAACTAGCGTTTCTTTGTGTTTCCTACAGCCATTTTGAGGCCACCAAATGCGGATGGGAAATGTTTTGTTGTGTAATTATATGGCAAGGACGTTCAATTCACAAACATGTCTTTCACGAAATGTTGGTGGAAATATTCTGCGGTCAGTTCAATACTCCTGCGAGTAACTATGTTATGAAACTTGATTATGACAAATGAATGCAACGCCTTGGGGGGGGGGGAGGCTGGTTAACGTTTGTGTCTTAGCCGCTTTGGTATCGTACAACAACTTAAAACACTTACCTACACGTGAAGATATGTGAGGGTAATTGCCACCACCACCAAGGGGTTTTACGTACGTGAAAAATACAGGGATTTTTCTCGGTATGGCTAAATACCTCAACTGGCCTCAACCAACCGCTTTCTGGTCTGATATGCAGTGTACGTGGGCTGCGAACCAATATATCCAGAGCTTAATACCCCAAGTACAACACATGGTTGGGGTCAGTTGAGGTATAAATATTTAGGCAGACAACATTTGTCTTGATTTGTCTATTGTGCATGTCTGTACGTGAGTCAGCGTGTGCCTATGTTTTCCCCATATTGGTGTTAAACATAACTTAAGTGAAGTTGTGTGGCGTAACGGCGGAGTGCTCGACTCGGAACCAAGCGGTCCCGGGTTCAAATCCTGCCATGCCACCGATCTTTCCTTAGGAAAGACACTTCACTCAGGTAAATATGAGAATTGTTTTGGTGGCAGAAGAAAGATAGTTGAAAACAACTAAGTGTCACCATGCACGTCTCGTGATTACATGTTAGAAGAAAAAATAACTTAAAAATGCCTATATGAATTGTAATGATATTTGGTCTTGTGTGAGTAGATTAACTGTCTGGATGCTGTTCCTTGGACAGTAGTAGAATATTCCGTCTTTTTTTACCTTGTGTCCTGATTATGGTCCTGAGGGCACACAGTTTTCCATGTCAAGAAAAAAAGTGGTGTATGTTTGCTCTCCCAAGCTGCTTATTCTGCAACCGCAGGAGTATTTTTATTACAATCATTCAAAGGGGATGCGTCTGTATCTTTCAAAGGGGATACGTCATAAAAGTATCGACGCATTTTGCATATATTTGGCATGTAAGTAGTTTAGACAAATACAAACATAACGGATCTAAGTTATACAATTTACATACATGCGCTTGCACATGTATAGCACGAGTAAAAAAGTTACAAGGCAACTAAAAATTGCAATGTTATACAGATATGTAAAGTTGCTGATGTGAAATCAATAAATGAATAAAAAATTAACAAAAGCTCGTAACTCAGCAGATAGACCTGACACGAGATATGTAATACTAATTTGCTTCCATTTAGGGGGAGTTGCAGATAATAAAATAGGTAAATTTATTAGCGCCGTTAGACAAGGTGTGTCCAAGAATCCCAGAATTGTTTAAAAGTTGTAGAGTTCTCACGATTGCCACTAGTGACTCTTATGTATTGCAGACTAAGTGTAAAGCGTGTCGAGTTACTGTTTCCTATTTTTATCCGTATCCAGATATAAACCTGGTTATAGAGATTAATTGAACCTGCAGCTACTAATGCAAAGTAACAGAGACGGTTCGTAAGATTTTAAACAGCTGTATTCAACAGAAAAACAAACAACGACGGTAGGCAGTTGCTGTAGTAAAGTAGAACAACTTTGTCGCCAAACACTTAAATACACAGCATACAAACTAAAACGGGACTCTTGAAATTTCAAAAGTCATTCTTCAACAATGTTGACGACAACCACAATAGAAATATCATTAAAACCCATTACACCCCATAGACTCACAACGTTAATATATTAGATATATAGTCACACTGTCAAAAAATACATAGTCAATAGTTGGAAAATTAATGATCATCAGAGGAGATAACTTTCGTCTAAAAGAAATATTACCAGGGAGACCGGTTATTAAGGCAATGTCTAAAGTTTCATGGTCATTTTGATAATTTCAACAGACTTAGTCATTGAGCAAGGAAGCATAATGCACTTCTGTATCACACAAGAATATTCTAATTATGTTAAACAATTCTCAATTCCTTAGTATCGCAACACGGCACTCTTTATCGAAAGAGATCAGACACAAAATTACAAGACTCAAAAAAAATTGGCGGTGATATTTTCAAGACATACGCATAGGCAAGCAAATATACGCTACCAATAAGTGTTATTGTATACAAAATGCGCATTTCAAACATCAAAACACAGCATCCACTCCTCACGAAAGCTTGTTAAGTTTTCTTGAAAATCTAATTTTGGCTGAAAGTTCATCTGAAACTTGCTAAAAAGGTTAAAAATGAAATTCCCAACAATTTGAAAAACTTTGCTGTATGCATAATGACCTTACAATCAGTGACGAGGAACGACATAAACTTTCTGCATCTTATGATTAATTTTCTGCTCCTTGTTATCGTGTGTCATGCTCACATGTTATACATAACGTAACGACTCGGATGTGTAAGATTTGCGTTCCGTGTCAGAGACATGTGCTTTACATTCTGTGTTGGAAATTACAGTTCAAACCTTCTTACATTCAAGATTCGTATGCAATGATCTGTTTAGGTCTGACCAAAGACGAAATAGCGGGCTGACGCGCCGTACACATAAGTGTTATCCCAAGAGGAAATAATCAAGTCGAACCCTCTGGTCGTTACGCTTGCTGTGTAAATATCCAGCCTGAAACACAAACAACAGTTGCTTTTAATTTTTTCATTCCGTTTCACACAAATAACACATTAACAGGTAACATAAAGAAAGGAGTGCAAGTAAGAAATAAAACTAATACACACGACAAAAGTTTTGTAAGCGTAGGAGCTTTTATTTAGCATCCACCATCTTTTTTTTTAGCTAAGGCCACACCAAGTAAATTTTATGGATGACGTTCGCGCGCGCATTGATTTTGGCCTGTTCCTAGAAAAAAAAACAAGAAATTCCGCTTCCTGTAACTATGACCAAATAGTCACGACAGTGCCGCAAATCGTCAGATTGATGTGAAACCCGTAACGCCGAAAGCCTGTGCCTGGATGAAAAATGGAAAAAAAAATGGAAAAAAAAATGGCACTGAAAAAAATCCTGTTAATAGTTCCAAAACAGTGCCGTTTTTGGAACTATTAACAGACAGGACGGTCCTGTCAGCAGTGCAATATTTCTTATCTAGGCATCTTGTTTTTTAGGGCCCTTCTTGTTTTTTTTTCGCCCTCTCGCATTAGATTTAGGGTCTCCAAAGGACGTCATCCATAAAATTTACTTGGTGTTTAGCTTTTGTATAAAGTAAGGACACTGAGAGAAAACAAAAAACAAAACAAGAAAACCCTAATCTGCCCATTAAGCCTACATTAATATAAACGAAGTTAACAATCATCCGAAATCATTGCAAACGAAAAGAAATTACGGTAGAGTTACAATTGTGAAAGTATAATAAAGTCGTATATATACCAACTTTATTTCTTCTAAAAGTGAAAATATCAGTCATTTTAGCCAGAATTGTAATTTATTTGGAAACTTGAAAAATATTTTAAAAAGTTGTCCGGACAATATGTATAATAATACATGTTTATGATCCATCTCTTAAAATAAGTAGCAAAGCATATCCAATCTTTCATCGGATCTGTGGAATAATATAATTCAACAAATATAATGCAACAAAGGTGTTAAATTAGAAAAAAAAAGAACATATAACACAAATGGAGATCATAAGGCCACAACAAGTAATTTCTATGGATGGCGTCCTCTGGAGACCCTAGATCTTTTGTGATAGGCTTAGGGCGAAATAAAACAAGAAGGGCCGAAAAAAAAAAGATTTGAAATATTCTGAAGGACGACAAATGTTAGGAGACAAATTAAATAAGAGAACACAGAGTAACACCCAACAAGTCTTTAATTCCTCATGAAAACAGCAATAATTCAGTGTAACAGAAGTTGTTGTACTGAGCTGTGTCTTATGTTTATATTTTGCGTTACGGGTTAACTTTAATTTTAGGATTTGCGGCACTCTCGTGACTCTTTGATCATAGTTACAGGAAGCGGAATTTTATTATTTTTTTCTGGAAACAGGCTTAAACTAATACGCGCGCCGACGTCATCCATAACAATTACTGTGGCCTAATAAAACAACAAAGAAAACGTACCTGTTGTTGTTTCCGGACCACGTGTCGAAATGTGTGATGGAGGGGACGACGGATGGAACCTGTGTATACGTGCGTGTAAAGTCGATGTGCACACGCGTGCTGGTGCCATACCCTTGCCGAGAGAGCACCCTGATGCCACTCTCACCTGAAAATCAAACCAACAAACAATTCGTGTTATCAATGACAATGATGTTTATTTGCACATTCATGCTTATGAGGGCTAAGCGCATTACATGTAGCTATACATGAGTCGTATAAACTTCTACATAAGTGCTACACTACATACAGATGTATGTCATTCAGTATATGAAGTTAACATTGATTATAAAGTTTACTTAGTGTTTCTTCCCTCTTTTTAAAACATGTATATACGAGTACGACCTCACAGAATTTTTGTTGTGCAGTATTGTTAGGAGATGTCATTATGTACACATAGATAATCTTTTATTAACTATTTACATTGTGTGTCGAAATTCAGAGCACCTATGAAATAATTACGTATGTCCCTGTATAGCCTACAGCCTGACATAAAATAAATTTTATATGCTAACATCCTAAAGAGATGTTGAATAAAAATGTGAACATTTCTATTCTATTCATCACAGTTGACTATTCCATCCAAAATACAATCTAAACCTTTTGACTGACTTTGACCTCTTTTTTTTGGATAATACAAATCGAAAATCGAATATGACTAGCATGAATGCACGCGTACAGTGTGTGCATAAAAGTCCAAATAGATAGAGTTAGGACATTGGAAAATAAATTGTATCTTACAGTTGACGTTCTGCCAGTTAGCCATTGAGGCCTCTGCACTGTTGAGCCGGCTGGTCAGATGGCTGGCGGTGGTAGAGAGCCCGGAGACGTCACTCCGCAAACTGGCCACAGTCGTGCTCAGATCGCCTCCCGCGTTACTCTCCAGTTGGGTCAGCGTCGTGCCATGCCCTTCCACAGTCTCGGTGATTTCGTCCACGTCGTCCCGAAGTTCGGTTTCGAAGGTTTCCGACCCAGTTTCCATGGTTTCTACTTCTGTCTCCAGACCGTCCACTGATGTACCCAGTTCCGTAAGTCGCGCGCGGAGTTGGGTTAGTTCCTCGTTTGTGGCCACGTCTGCCAGCTGTGTCATGGCCTCCTGTAATCCCGTCTCTAGCCTGGTGACCTCATCATCCAATGCTTCCGACTGATCCGAGAGGGTTTGGTATTGGTTTTGGAGCTGCTGAATGCTTGCCTCGGCGGCGGTCAGTGTTTGGGTGTTGGATTGCGACTGTGTATTGAGCTGGGAGATCTGACTGGATAGACCACTCACAGAATCGGCGGTTTCTTCGAGCTGATCTATCTCTGACTGAACGGCCGCTAGAGATGTGGTCACGGCGACAAGACTCGCTTCAACCGTTCCGAGACGCTGAGCTGACGATGCTACGTAGCCTGATATCTCTTGTTGTAAAGCCTGTGGGTCTGCGTCTTCAAGTGCCGCCTCCACGCTTTGGATACGCTGATCGTAGTTGGCGATCGACTGCTGTGTGGTTTGTACCTCTGTGATGAAACCAGTTCCCTGGTCGTTCATCCCCGATAGGGTAGTTTGCAGTCCTGCCACTGTAGTCTGCAAAGACGCCAAACCCTCCGAAACATCTCCCTCTGAACTTCCCTGACCGGTTAGTCCGGATTCGATGGTCTGCATACGCGCCTCTGTTCTGTTCTCTTGTTGTTGAACCTCTTGTTGCAACCCTTCGTAGGACTGTTGCAGTCCTTCCTGCTGTTGTTCTGCCTGCTGGAGAGAGTCGTTAACGGTCTCGAGTTGTGCAGTTAGACTGTCAACGTTTCCTTGCAGTGTCTGTAAAGCTTCATCTTGACCATCTACTTGTTGCTCTACGGTATTGACGCTGCCGCTCAGTGATTGGACATCCGACTCAATCGTAGTGATGCTCTCGCGGACACTCTCTCCGTTTGCCTCCAAAGCAGTTATCCTCGTTTCGGCTTGAGTCAGACGTTGATCCATAGCTTCGTTCCCTTGGCGGAAGGTCTCCGCTAGTTCGTCCATTGCCACCTGTATCGTTCCCTGCCGTTGTTCTTGCTCATCAAGAAGAGTGGCCTGAGTCTCCAGTTGACCGCTTATCTCCGTGCCTTGCTCTTGCAGATTCTGTGTAGCGGCTTCGAGGTTTGCAACGTCACCTTCCAACACCTGTACGTCGCCTTCTAAAGAATCTTGCGCTTGCTGCTGAGCCTGAAGGCGGTTGTCCAAGTCGCCGATTTCTTGTGTTTTGTTCTGAACAGATCGCTCGATGGACTGCATTCCGTTGTGATGTTCTGTCATCTGTTGATCCAGGGCTTCAATCTGTGACTGTAGATCAGCGATGAGTTCGTCCAGACCTCTCACGCGATCCTCTTGGGAGGTATCATCGAGCACGGCCTGCGCATCGGCGAGAACTTGCTCCTTCTGTGCCTCCGCGGCCGCCTCGCGCTCTTCGCTAGCGGTCTTCATCGCCTCAAACTCCAGACGAAGGACGTATTGCGCATCCCTTTGCTCCAGAAAATTGCTCTCAAGCGTGGCATTGAAGTGTTGCTTTTGGTCATACAGCTCGTAGTCAAGTTGATCAATGGACTCTCGAAGGGTTTCTTGAAGTCCTTGCTGGCGACGCTTCAGCCCTTCGACTTCATCCGTACATTGGGATTCCAATGCAGACACTGCGGCCTGGTGGTGAACCAGAGAGGCATTCACCGTCCCAAATTTTTGTTGGATAGCTGAAAACGAGCCTTCAGTCTCCTGGAGTTGGTCAGTGAGGCTGTTCACCATGTTTGTCAAATCGGTAATGCTGCTCTCAGTTGCCTGTGAGGACGAAATGTGGTTCTTATGTGTTACTTGCGACTCACATGGCCAATCCGTGGTCACACACACACACATTTCTTGTCAACAGAAACACCAATCGGATCTTTGACGGTAGAGATCGAATTGGCTCTGTGTGTATTGTTGTGTGTGTGTGTGTGTGTGTGTGTGTGGTGTCTTTCATTCTCACCTTAAGTTTTGTCAAGGCTATCCTGTAGCTCTTCAGTTCGTTATTAAGCCTGTCCACCCTTGCGGCTAGGTCGTCAAAATCCTCTGTTAGAAGAAACAACAAAAATTGTAAGTACACCGTGATATGACATACTAAAAGGCTGTCACTTAAACCACCTTCTATAAATATTTAATTTCTTTGCAAATGACTACAACACTGATTCCTCGTAGATTTCGCAAAATTTATACAAACGTTAACATCGAAAATAATTTTGCTGTGACATATCTTACTGTGAGAACTTGCAGACGTTGGAAAAAAAATTTTCTAAACAAATGATTTATTAATTTGTTTCTCCATACCAAACAGGAATACGACTTTAAGGTCTTTTTAATATAACGGATATTAGTGTGATACAGTAGTGTGGCGCAGTACACATTTGGGACATTCTCCCAGACAAAGTGGTCGGCCTGATCACTGACAACAACTTCCAGTCATTCAAAACGACACCGGCATCTTCTTTCCACCATCAGCACCTCTACATGTAGCTAGAACCTTGCAGTTGCTGTAAACCAATAATTAGCCCGTAGTGCAACTGTTATGTTACCGCATTGTTGTTTATCTTACTGCATTGTAGGAAAAAAGTACTTGCCTTCCAACAGTGTCACTTCTTTGCAGTCTTGTGCCTGTACATCTGGCCACCTCAGAGAGACTGCCAGCACCATCGCCAGAACAACGGTGAAGAAAGCCATGTTTGGACGAACCCTTACGGCGGAGGGTAGAGCTGAGGCCTGCCTGTGTCGGCCCTTCTTCTTCACCGACCCGAAATTGAGAGAACTCGTTCACACCACCTGTTTATACCTGCTTACACAACTAGCGTTTCTTTGTGTTTCCTACAGTCATTTTGAGGCCACCAAATGCGGATGGGAAATGTTTTGTTGTGTAATTATATGGCAAGGACGTTCAATTCACAAACGTGTCTTTCACAAAATGTTGGTGGAAATATTCTGCGGTCAGTTCAATACTCCTGCGAGTAACTATGTTATGAAACTTGATTATGACAAATGAATGCAACGCCTTGGGGGGGGGGAGGCTGGTTAACGTTTGTGTCTTAGCCGCTTTGGTATCGTACAACAACTTAAAACACTTACCTACACGTGAAGATATGTGAGGGTAATTGCCACCACCACCAAGGGGTTTTACGTACGTGAAAAATACAGGGATTTTTCTCGGTATGGCTAAATACCTGAACTGGCCTCAACCAACCGCTTTCTGGTCTAATATGCAGTGTACGTGGGCTGCGAACCAATGTATCCAGAGCTTAATACCCCAAGTACAACACATGGTTGGGGTCAGTTGAGGTATAAATATTTAGGCAGACCACATTTGTCTTGATTTGTCTATTGTGCATGTCTGTACGTGTGTCAGCGTGTGCCTATGTTTTCCCCATATTGGTGTTAAACATAACTTAAGTGGAGTTGTGTGGCGTAACGGCGGAGTGCTCGACTCGGAACCAAGCGGTCCCGGGTTCAAATCCTGCCATGCCACCGATCTTTCCTTAGGAAAGACACTTCACTCAGGTAAAGATGAGAATTGTGTTGGTGGCAGAAGAAAGATAGTTGAAAACAACTGTCACCATGCACGTCTCGTGATTACATGTTAGAAGAAAAAATAACTTAAAAATGCCTATATGAATTGTAATGATATTTGGTCTTGTGTGAGTAGATTAACTGTCTGGATGCTGTTCCTTGGACAGTAGTAGAATATTCCGTCTTTTTTACCTTGTGTCCAGAATATGGTCCTGAGGGCACACAGTTTTCCATGTCAAGAAAAAAGTGGTGTATGTTTGCTCTCCCAAGCTGCTTATTCTGCAACCGCAGGAGTATTTTTATTACAATCTTTCAAAGGGGATACGTCTATATCTTTCAAATATACGTCATAAAAGTATCGACGCATTTTGCATATATTTGGCATGTAAGTAGTTTAGACAAATATAAACATAACGGATCTAAGTTATACAATTTACATACATGCACTCTCACATGTACAGCACGAGTGAAAAAGTTACAAGGCAACTAAAAATTCAAAATGTTATACAGATATGTAAAGTTGCTGATGTGAAATTAATAAATGAATAAAAATTTAACAAAAGCTCGTAACTCAGCAGATAGACCTGACACGAGATATTTAATACCAATTTGCTTCCATTTAGGGGGAGTTGCAGATAATAAAATAGGTAAATTTATTAGCGCCGTTAGACAAAGTGTGTCCAAGAATCCCAGAATTGTTTAAAAGTTTGCCACGATTGCCACTAGTGACTCTTATGTATTGCAGACTAAGTGTAAAGCGTGTCGAGTTACTGTTTCCTATTTTTATCCGTATCCAGATATAAACCTGGTTATAGAGATTAATTGAACCTGCAGCTACTAATGCAAAGTAACAGAGACGATTCGTAAGATTTTAAACAGCTGTATTCAACAGAAAAACAAACAACGACTGTAGGCAGTTGCTGAAGTAAAGTAGAACAACTTTGTCGCCAAACACTTAAATACACAGCATACAAACTAAAACGGGACTCTTGAAATTTCAAAAGTCATTTTTCAACAACCACAATAGAAATATCATTAAAACCCATTACACCCCATAGACTCACAACGTTAATATATTAGATATATATAGTCACACTGTCAAAAAATACATAGTCAATAGTTGGAAAATTAATGATCATCAGAGGAGATAACTTTCGTCTTAAAGAAATATTACCAGGGAGACCGGTTATTAAGGCAATGTCTGAAGTTTCATGGTCATTTTGATAATTTCAACAGACTTAGTCTTTGAGGAAGGAAGCATAATGCACTTCTGTACCACACAATGATATTCTAATTTTAAACAATTCTCAATTCCTTAGTATCGCAACACGGCACTCTTTATCGAAAGAGATCAGACACAAAATTACAAGACTCAAAAAAAATTGGCGGTGATGTTTTCAAGACATACGTATAGGCAAGCAAATATACGCTACCAATAAGTGTTATTGTATGAAAAATGCGCATTTCAAACATCAAAACACAGCAGCCACTCCTCACGAAAGCTTGTTAAGTTTTCTTGAAAATCTAATTTTGGCTGAAAGTTTATCTGAAACTTGCTAAAAAGGTTAAAAATGAAATTCCCAACAATTTGAAAAACTTTGCTATATGCATAATGACCTTACAATCAGTGACGAGGAACGCCATAAACTTTCTGCATCTTATGATTAATTTTCTGCTCCTTGTTATCGTGTGTCATGCTCACATGTTATACATAACGTAACGACTCGGATGTGTAAGGTTTGCGTTCCGTGTCAGAGACATGTGCTGTACACTCTGTGTTGGAAATTACAGTTCAAACCATCTTACATTCAAGATTCGTATGCAATGATCTGTTTAGACCTGACCAAAGACGAAATAGCGGGCTGACGCGCCGTACACATAAGTGTTATCCCAAGAGGAAATAATCAAGTCGAACCCACTGGTCGTTACGCTTGCTGTGTAAATATCCAGCCTGAAACACAAACAAAAGTTAATTTTAATTTTTTCATTCCGTTTCACACAAATAACACATAAAGAAAGGAGTGCAAGTAAGAAATAAAACTAATACACACGACAAAAGTTTTGTAAGCGTAGGAGCTTTTATTTAGCATCCACCATCTTTTTTTTAGCTAATAAATGCTTAGCTTTTGTATAAAGTAAGGACACTGAGAGAAAACAAAAAACAAAACAAGAAAACCCTAATCCGCCCTTTAAGCCTACATTAATATAAACGAAGTTAACAATCATCCGAAATCATTGCAAACGAAAAGAAATTACGGTAGAGTTACAATTGTGAAAGTATAATAAAGTCGTATATATATACCAACTTTATTTCTTCTTAAAGTGAAAATATCAGTCATTTTAGCCAGAATTGTAATTTATTTGGAAACTTGAAAAATATTTTAAAAAGTTGTCCGGACAATATGTATAATAATACATGTTTATGATCCATCTCTTAAAATAAGTAGCAAAGCATATCCAATCTTTCATCGGATCTATGGAATAATATAATTCAACAAATATAATGCAACAAAGGTGTTAAATTAGAAAAAAGAACATATAACACAAATGGAGATCATAAGGCCACAACAAGTAATTTTTATGGATGGCGTCCTCTGGAGACCCTAGATCTTTTGTGATAGGCTTAGGGCGAAATAAAACAAGAAGGG
>NW_017803987.1:1376037-1379686 GCF_001625305.1 Branchiostoma belcheri
ACAAGGTGTGTCCAAGAATCCCAGAATTGTTTAAAAGTTTGCCACGATTGCCACTAGTGACTATTTATGTATTGCAGACTAAGTGTAAAGCGTGTCGAGTTACTGTTTCCTATTTTTTATCCGTATCCAGATATAAACCTGGTTATAGAGATTAATTGAACTTGCAGCTACTAATGCAAAGTAACAGAGACGGTTCGTAAGATTTTAAACAGCTGTATTCAACAGAAAAACAAACAACGACGGTAGGCAGTTGCTGTAGTAAAGTAGAACAACTTTGTCGCCAAACACTTAAATGCACAGCATACAAACTAAAACGGGACTCTTGAAATTTCAAAAGTCATTTTTCAACAATGTTGACGACAACCACAATAGAAATATCATTAAAACCCATTACACCACATAGACTCACAACGTTAATATAGTAGATATATAGTCACACTGTCAAAAATACATAGTCAATAGTTGGAAAATTAATGATCATCAGAGGAGATAACTTTTGTCTTAAAGAAATATTACCAGGGAGACCGGTTATTAAGGCAATGTCTGAAGTTTCATGGTCATTTTGATAATTTCAACAGACTTAGTCATTGAGCAAGGAAGCATAATGCACTTCTGTATCACACAAGAATATTCTAATTATGTTAAACAATTCTCAATTCCTTAGTATCGCAACACGGCATTCACTATCAAAAGAAATCAGGCACATAATTAGAACACTTAAAATTAATGGTGACGTTTTTAAGACATATTCCCAGGCAAGCAAAAATTTTACCAGTAAGTGTTTAAACTTTCATTAACAATTGTGGCAATTCAAACGTCAAAACACAGCAACCACTCTCCATGAAAGGTTGTTAAGTTTTCACGACAATCTTATTTTGGCTGAAAGTTCATCTGAAACTTGCTAAAAAGGTTTAAAATGAAATTCCCAACAATTTGAAAATTCTTGCTATAGGCACAAAGACCTTACAATCAGTGACGAGGAACGCCATAAACTTTCTGCATCTTATGATTAATTTTCTGCTCCTTGTTATCATGTGTCATGCTCACATGTTATACATAACGTAACGTCTCGGACGTGTAAGATTTGCGTTCCGTGTCAGAGACATGTGCTGTACATTCTGTGTTGGAAATTACAGTTCAAACCTTCTTACATTCAAGATTCGTATGCAATGATCTGTTTAGACCTGACCAAAGACGAAATAGCGGGCTGACGCGCCGTACACATAAGTGTTATCCCAAGAGGAAATAATCAAGTCGAACCCACTGGTCGTTACGCTTGCTGTGTAAATATCCAGCCTGAAACACAAACAACAGTTGCTTTTATTTTTTTCATTCCGTTTCACACAAATAACACATTAACAGGTAACATAAAGAAAGGAGTGCAAGTAAGAAATAAAACTAATACACACGACAAAGGTTTTGTAAGCGTAGGAGCTTTTATTTAGCATCCACCATCTTTTTTCAGCTAATAAATGTTTAGCTTTTGTATAAAGTAAGGACACTGAGAGAAAACAAAAAACAAAACAAGAAAACCCTAATCCGCCCATTAAGCCTACATTAATATAAACGAAGTTAACAATCATCCGAAATCATTGCAAATGAAAAAAAATTACGGTAGAGTTACAATTGTGAAAGTCGTATATATAGTACAAGAATCACAATGATGCCCAAGAATGACTCAAAACGATATACAAAACACAATTTTAGAATAGCTGCTTAAGAATGTACTCGTAGACAAACGATCTCTTTTTTATATAAATGTTTATTTGATATAAATAATTCAAAATTTAATTCACAAATTAAAGATAAATGTGTAGATTTATGATATAAACGTGCTGTTCACAACAAGAGCACGATTGCAATTCAATTATTCATTATGCCAACTTTATTTCTTCTAAAAGTGAAAATGTCAGTCATTTTTGCCAGAATTATAATTTATTTGGAAACTTGAAAAAATAAAAAAAAAATTCTACACAACATGTATAATAATGCATGTATATGATCCATCTCATAAAATAAGTAGCAAAGCATCTCCAATCTTTCATCGGATCTTTGGAATAATATAATTTAACAAATATAATGCAACAAAGGTGTTAAAATTAGAAAAAAAAGAACATATAACACAAATGGAGATCATAAGGCCACAACAAGTAATTTTTATGGATGGCGTCCTCTGGAGACCCTAGATCTTTTGTGATAGGCTTAGGGCGAAATAAAACAAGAAGGGCCGAAAAAAAGATTTGAAATATTCTGAAGGACGACAAATGTTAGGAGACAAATTAAATAAGAGAACACAGAGTAACAACCAACAAGTCTTTTATTCCTCATGAAAACAGCAATAATTCAGTGTAACAGAAGTTGTTGTACTGAGCTGTGTCTTATGTTTATATTTTGCGTTACGGGTTAACTTTAATTTTACGATTTGCGGCACTCTCGTGACTCTTTGATCATAGTTACAGGAAGCGGAATTTTATTATTTTTCTGGAAACAGGCTTAAACTAATACGCGCGCCGACGTCATCCATAACAATTACTGTGGCCTAATAAAACAACAAAGAAAACGTACCTGTTGTTGTTTCCGTACCACGTGTCGAAATTTGTGATGGAGGGGACGACGGATGGAACCTGTGTATACGTGCGTGTAAAGTCGACGTGCACACGCGTGCTGGTGGCATACCCTTGCCGAGAGAGCACCCTGATGCCACTCTCACCTGAAAATCAAACCAACAAACAATTCGTTTTATCAATGACAATGATGTTTATTTGCACATTCATGCTTATGAGGGCTAAGCGCATTACATGTAGCTATACATGAGTCGTATAAACTTCTACATAAGTGCTACACTACATAAAGATGTATGTCATTCAGTATATGAAGTTAACATTGATTATATAGTTTACTTAGTGTTTCTTCCCTCTTTTTAAAACATGTATATACGAGTACGACCTCACAGAATTTTTGTTGTGCAGTATTGTTAGGAGATGTCATTACGTACACATAGATAATCTTTTAGTAAATATTTACATTGTGTGTCGAAATTCAGAGCACCTATGAAATAATTACGTATGTCCCTGTATAGCCTACAGCCTGACATAAAATAAATTTTATATGCTAACATCCTAAAGAGATGTTGAATAAAAATGTGAATATTTCTATTCTATTAATCACAGTTGACTATTCCATCCAAAATACAATCTAAACCTTTTGACTGACTTTGACCTCTTTTTTTTGATAATATAAATCGAAAGTCGAATATGACTAGCATGAATGCACGCGTACAGTGTGTGCATAAAAGTCCAAATAGATAGAGTTAGGACATTGGAAAATAAATTGTAACTCACAGTTGACGTTCTGCCAGTTAGCCATTGAGGCCTCTGCACTGTTGAGCCGGCTGGTCAGATGGCTGGCGGTGGTAGAGAGCCCGGAGACGTCACTCCGCAAACTGGCCACAGTCGTGCTCAGATCGCCTCCCGCGTTACTCTCCAGTTGGGTCAGCGTCGTGCCATGCCCTTCCACAGTCTCGGTGATTTCGTCCACGTCTTCCCGAAGTTCGGTTTCGAAGGTTTCCGACCCAGTTTCCATGGTTTCTACTTCTGTCTCCAGACCGTCCACTGATGTACCCAGTTCCGTAAGTCGCGCGCGGAGTTGG
>NW_017803987.1:1379706-1385238 GCF_001625305.1 Branchiostoma belcheri
TCCCTCTGAACTTCCCCTGACCGGTTAGTTCGGGATTCGATGGTCTGCATACGCGCCTCTGTTCTGTCCTCTTGTTGTTGAACCTCTTGTTGCAACCCTTCGTAGGACTGTTGCAGTCCTTCCTGCTGTTGTTCTGCCTGCTGGAGAGAGTCGTTAATGGTCTCGAGTTGTGCAAATAGACTGTCAACGTTTCCTTGCAGTGTCTGTAAAGCTTCATCTTGACCATCTACTTGTTGCTCTACGGTGTTGATGCTGCCGCTCAGTGATTGGACATCCGACTCAATCGTAGTGATGCTCTCGCGGACACTCTCTCCGTTTGCCTCCAAAGCAGTTATCCTCGTTTCGGCTTGAGTCAGACGTTGATCCATAGCTTCGTTCCCTTGGCGGAAGGTCTCCGCTAGTTCGTCCATTGCCACCTGTATCGTTCCCTGCCGTTGTTCTTGCTCATCAAGAAGAGTGGCCTGAGTCTCCAGTTGACCGCTTATCTCCGTGCCTTGCTCTTGCAGATTCTGTGTAGCGGCTTCGAGGTTTGCAACGTCACCTTCCAACACCTGTACTTCACCTTCTAAGGAATCTTGTGCTTGCTGCTGAGCCTGAAGGCGGTTGTCCAAGTCGCCGATTTCTTGTGTTTTGTTCTGAACAGATCGCTCCATGGACTGCATTCCGTTGTGATGTTCTGTCATCTGTTGATCCAGGGCTTCAATCTGTGACTGTAGATCAGCGATGAGTTCGTCCAGACCTCTCACGCGATCCTCTTGGGAGGTATCCCCGAGCACGGCCTGCGCATCGGCGAGAACTTGCTCCTTCTGTGCCTCCGCGGCCGCCTCGCGCTCTTCGCTAGCGGTCTTCATCGCCTCAAACTCCAGACGAAGGACGTATTGCGCATCCCTTTGCTCCTGCCCATTGCTCTCAAGCGTAGCATTGAAGTGTTGCTTTTGGTCATACAGCTCGTAGTCAAGTTGATCAATGGACTCTCGAAGGGTTTCTTGAAGTCCTTGCTGGCGACGCTTCAGCCCTTCGACTTCATCCGTACATTGGGATTCCAAGGCAGACACTGCTGCCTGGTGGTGAATCACAGAGGCATTCACCGCCCCAAATTGTTGTTGGATAGCTGAAAACGAGCCTTCAGTCTCCTGGAGTTGGTCAGTGAGGCTGTTCACCATGTTTGTCAAATCGGTAATGCTGCTCTCAGTTGCCTGTGAGGACGAAATGTGGTTCCTCTGTGTTACTTGCGCCTCACATGGCAAATCCGTGGTACTCGTACATTTTAAGTTAAGTAATTCACACACACACACACACACACACACACACACACACACACACACACACACACAAACGCACGCACCCATGCACGAACGCACACACGTGTGTACGTGTGTGAGTGAGTTTGTGTGTGTGTGTGTGTGTGTGTGTGTGAGTGTGTTTGTTGTGTGTGTGTGTGTGTGTGATAAATACAAATATATACAGATATACTGTAATAAATGTCTTTCATTCTCACCTTAAGTTTGGTCAAGGCTGTCCTGTAGCTCTTCAGTTCGTTATTAAGCCTGTCCACCCTTGCAGACAGGTCGTCAAAATCCGCTGTTGGAAGAAACAACAAAAGTTGTAAGTACACCGCGATATGACATACTAGAAGGCTGTTACTTATATAAATATCAAAGTGCTTTGTTCATATTTTTAACAATAATTCCTCGTAGATTAAACAAACTGTACACAAACAGGGGATATAATTTAACTTAAACTCAACTCAAGTCTGAGGTCAACAATCATCTGTCCTTAATGTCTGTACAATAACCTAAAACATTTCATTGGCTCCCATGAGCCTTGTTATGTGGTGATCATGAAGTAAATATAAAATAACTATGTTGCTTTTACCCAATTTACTGTATTATGTCGATACTTGCTACAGCTTCAAAACATCAGAGTCTTTGGTATGGTAATAGATTGTAGACGTTGAAAAACACTGACAACAACCTCCAGTCATTCAAAACGACACCGGCATCTTCTTTCAACCATCAGTGAACTTTACATGTAGCTAGAACCTTGCAGTAGGTTTAAACCAATGATTAGCATGTAGTGTAACTGTCATGTTACTAACCAGGCTGTTGTTTATCTTACTGCATTGTAGGAAAAAAGTACTTGCCTTCCAACTGTGTCACTTGTTTGCAGTCTTGTGCCTGTACATCTGGACACCTCAGAGGGACTGCCAGCACCATCGCAGAACAACGGTGAAGAAAGCCAATGTTTGGACGAGCCCTTACGGCGGAGGGTAGAGCTGAGGCCTGCCTGTGTCGGCCCTTCTTCTTCACCGGCCCAAAATTGAGAAAACTCGTTCACACAACCTGTTATACCTGCTAACACAACCCGGGAGTCCCTGTAATCAGGACATTTAAATTCAATTAAAGCTGTTGATTACCTGTGATTTTCAATCAAGGAGTCAGACAAACCACGCACGCAAGTGTTGACCTTTCGGAGGTCAGCGTTTCTTTGTGTTTCCTACAGTCATTTTGAGTCTTTGTGGCTACCAAATGGGGATGGGAAATGTTTTGTTGTGTGATTACATGGCAAGGCCTTTCAATTCACAGAGCTTGTCTTTCACAGAATGTTCTTGCGTCAGTTCAAAATACCCTGGCGAGTAACCATGTTATTTAACTTCAATGACAGAAGAATGCAAGTCCTTAGGGGAGGCCTAGGCTCGTTAACTACATGTATGGTATCGTAGCCTTGTCCGTGTTGTGTCCCAAACCATTTCTGTACAGAAGATACAAGGTGTGTGACCGCTAGGCAATTTAGTGGGGTCGTGTGACGTGTCGACAGAGCGTTCGGCTCGGAACCAAGAGGTCCTGAGTTCGAATCCTGCCATTTCACCGATCTTGTGTCCTTGGAATAGGCACTTTACACGAATTTCCTTACGTAACTCAGGTGGAAATGAGTATAACTGTTGTCCGTGCGTTTGTTTACGTTGGTGGCGGATAAAAAATAACTTTAAAAAATGTCTCAGCATGTCTTGTCATTAATGTTGCATAAGAAAAAAAAGTCATATTCATTGTAGATCATCGTACGATTTGATGTTGTAGAATATTTAAGCTAGCTGTACAAAAGCCGGCCTTCATCAAAATAATTTTCGTGGTTTCCACTCTTAAAAGAAACCTTTCTTCCATCAAGACATCGCCAGTCGTCAAGGTCATCAGAAAACGCCTTATTTGATTTGAACGTGAAATTACTACTCCGAAAATGAGGTCAAGGAGGGCCATGCGCTATTTTGCTGAAGGTAATGAGAAAAGTCTGTCATTTCAATGGGTAGTGATGATAGGACCTAACAGCAACACTATGGCAAGGTAATTACATTTGCAGTAGAGGGTGGTGAATGATGTGCTTCAAGGACACTTACATAAGTGAACTCTTACATACGTGAAGTCCTTTAGATCGACCTTGGAGCAAGTAGCCATGCCATGGTCTCTCTTCTAAAGGAAAGTCTTCGTAACGTTAAGCAAGGAGATATTTCCCTCTAACTCATATGTTGAAATTATTCAGGTTGGGTGTCTGAATTTGTGTGTGTGTGGTTGTGTCTGTATTTGTAGGTGAACGTATATATGTATATGTATGTGTACGGGTGGAGTGTATATGAGGGTGTATGTGTTTGTGTGTGTGCGTATGAGTATGTGTGTGTGTGTGTGTGTGTGTGTGTGTGTGTGTGTGTGTGTTTGAACGAATATTGCACTAAATGTATTGAAAGTTACATGTAGGTTTGTCAGTTTTAGCAAGAGTTTATATTTCGGATGAGATATTTACTACTGAATATTATGGCATAGCGGCCAGTACCTAACGTGTGCAATTGCGCCATTCAGCGACACACGCGATAACAGCAAGGAAACGGAATATCCTTCGAACATATTTCGAGGCCACAATGACTTGATTCTATGGATGGAATCCTTTGAAGACCACCAACCTAGTGTGCACGCGGACGAATGAAAAAAAAAATCAAGCCAAAAAATGCTGCTAAACCACAGGAACAGTCGAAAATCAATGCGCGCGTGGATGTCTTGCATAAAATTAAAACAGTGTAATAAAAAAATACCAAGATACAAATATTGAAGGTGTCCTTGCTATCATTTATAGTTCAATGATGAAGGTTAGACATCCAGGCAATACGATACGTCAAAAAGCAGTCACTCAATCAACTGGATATGATTTGGAAACGGTCAGACGTTTCAGGTAGTATCCACTACCTTTCGTCAGTGTTCACTTTGTGTTCACTTTATTTTTATATCAATGAATAGTTTGTGCTTATAAACCTGCATTTCTCCTCTGGTCTCTCAATCACTGACGAAAGGTAGTAGATGCTACCTGAAACACCTCACCGTTTCCCAAATCATATCCAGTTGCTTGACGAACTGCTTTTGGACGTATTTATATTCAGCTTTACGGTCACGTACGGCAATAAGCACAAAAGTCATACATCTCATATGGAAAAAGTGTATTATTACATCCAGATCTCGTTTATACATCTCAGTTGGTACTCGACACATTTACATAACAAAAATACTAGTTTCTATCTATAATTTACAGCACATTTCTACTCCTTCCACCATGTTTGTAACTAAGGCCACAGCAAGTAAATTTCATGGATAACACCCTCCGCAGACTCTAAATCAAATGCAACAGTGCAAAAAAAAAACACAACGGGTAAAAAAAACAAGATACATACATTTTCAAATTTGGACATCATAAACCTTCTTGAGCAACCACCTGTAATTTATCTTCAGTTTAATCTCAACTATTACAAGATACATTGTCACTGAACATGAAAAATATAAGTCTTCAACCATTGTACAAATGGTTTTGATTCAGTGGGAACATCACATTTAAAAGAATTGAAATGCATCACTGCTTCAAAATAAAAGACGAAACAAAACATAGAACTTTGTCTTGTCCCCTCTCTTTATCTTTGCCCGTTTTTGGCATGTTGAACACTGTCATAGGGCAACTGAATTTTTTTTTTCAAAATCAGGCGAGAATTAATGCGCGCGTTGATGTCGACATGTCATCCATATAAATTACTCGCGGTGGCCTAATGTACGCTAGACAAACTCACAACGATATAATGATCTGCAATATGTTTGCTTTAACCTTATTTTACCAACTTGTCCTTTTTAAAAGGAAAAGTTGTTAATGCCAGTACATATCTCTAAAAATCGACAATACACACCAAAAAGCTGGACATATGACATAAAGCCTTGTCGTTTTTATATTACTTCAAGTCGTTACTTCTTCAGATGCAACATCCTCGATGAAAATCCCGTTACTTCACAATTACAATGTAGAAAGATTGTCATTCGGGAATGGATTGTTCTATGGTAGGAATTTTGGCTATGGCGAGTTTTATATTTATTGTCGCTTTGACTAGCTTCCATGATGACTAGAGCTATTAGGAGTCTGGTTGTATTAGATATGTGACGAAATACACATGGAAAAGTACAGCCTACAAAAAACCTTTGATACAGCTATAGATTCTAATTACTCCATTTACCG
>NW_017803987.1:1385258-1408234 GCF_001625305.1 Branchiostoma belcheri
CGTTCCGAAGTTCGGTTTCGAAGGTTTCCGACCCAGTTTCCATGGTTTGTACTTCTGTCTCCAGACCGTCCACTGCTGTATCCAGTTCTGTAATTCGAGCAAGGACTTCGTTTATGTCCTGGTTTGAGGCCAGGTCTGCCAGCTGTGTCATGGCCTCCTGGTATCCGGTCTCTAGCCTAGTGACATCCGCCTCCAACGCTTCCGACTGATCCGAGAGGGTTTGGTAGTGGTTTTGGAGCTGCTGAATGCTTGCCTGGGTGGCGGTCAGTGTTTGGGTGTTAGATTGCGCCTGTGTGTTGAGCTGGGAGATCTGACTGGACAGACCACTCACAGAACCGGCGGTTTCTTCGAGCTGATCTATCTCCGACTGAACGGCCGTTAGAGATGTGGTCATGGCGACAAGACTAGCTTCAACCGTCCCGAAACGCTGAGCTGACGATGCTACGTAGCCTGATATCTCTTGTTGTAAAGCCTGTGGGTCTGCGTCTTCAAGTGCCGCCTCCACGCCTTGGATACGCTGATCGTAGTTGGCGATCGACTGCTGTGTGGTTTGTACCTCTGTGATGAAACCAGTTCCCTGGTCGTTCATCCCCGATAGGGTAGTTTGCAGTCCTGCCACTGTAGTCTGCAAAGACGCCAAACCCTCCGAAACATCTCCCTCTGAACTTCCCTGACCGGTTAGTCCGGATTCGATGGTCTGCATACGCGCCTCTGTTCTGTTCTCTTGTTGTTGAACCTCTTGTTGCAACCCTTCGTAGGACTGTTGCAGTCCTTCCTGCTGTTGTTCTGCCTGCTGGAGAGAGTCGTTAATGGTCTCGAGTTGTGCAGTTAGACTGTCAACGTTTCCTTGCAGTGTCTGTAAAGCTTCATCTTGACCATCTACTTGTTGCTCTACGGTGTTGACGCTGCCGCTCAGTGATTGGACATCCGACTCAATCGTAGTGATGCTCTCGCGAACACTCTCTCCGTTTGCCTCCAAAGCAGTTATCCTCGTTTCGGCTTGAGTCAGACGTTGATCCATAGCTTCGTTCCCTTGGCGGAAGGTCTCCGCTAGTTCGTCCATTGTCACCTGTATCGTTCCCTGCCGTTGCTCTTGCTCATCAAGAAGAGTGGCCTGAGTCTCCAGTTGACCGCTTATCTCCGTGCCTTGCTCTTGCAGATTCTGTGTGGCGGCTTCGAGGTTTGCAACGTCACCTTCCAACACCTGTACGTCGCCTTCTAAAGAATCTTGCGCTTGCTGCTGAGCCTGAAGGCGGTTGTCCAAGTCGCCGATTTCTTGTGTTTTGTTCTGAACAGATCGCTCGATGGACTGCATTCCGTTGTGATGTTCTGTCATCTGTTGATCCAGGGCTTCAATCTGTGACTGTAGATCAGCGATGAGTTCGTCCAGACCTCTCACGCGATCCTCTTGAGAAGTATCCTCGAGCACGGCCTGCGCATCGGCAAGAAGTTGCTCTTTCTGTTCCTCCGCGGCCGCCTCGCGCTCTTCGCTAGCAGTCTTCATCGCCTCAAACTCCAGACGAAGGACGTATTGCGCATCCCTTTGCTCCTGACCATTGCTCTCAAGCGTGGCATTGAAGTGTTGCTTTTGGTCATACAGCTCGTAGTCAAGTTGATCAATGGACTCTCGAAGGGTTTCTTGAAGTCCTTGCTGGCGACGCTTCATCCCTTCGACTTCATCCGTACATTGGGATTCCAAGGCAGACACGTGCTGCCTGGTGGTGAACCAGAGAGGCATTCACCGCCCCAAATTTTTGCTGGATAGCTGAAAATGAGCCTTCAGTCTCCTGGAGTTGGTCAGTGAGGCTGTTCACCATGTTTGTCAAATCGGTAATGCTGCTCTCAGTTGCCTGTGAGGACGAAATGTGGTTCCTATGTGTTACTTGCGACTCACATGGCAAATCCGTGGTAATCGTACATTGAACAAATTTAAGTTATTAATTCACACACACACACATACACACACACACACACACACACACACACACACACACATTTCTTGTCAACAGAAACACCAATCGGATCTTTGACGGTAGAGATCCAATTGGCTCTGTGTGTATTTGTGTGTGTGTGTGTGTGTGTGTGTGTGTGTGTGTGTGTGTGTGTGATGTCTTTCATTCTCACCTTAAGTTTTGTCAAGGCTGTCCTGTAGCTCCTCAGTTCGTTATTAAGCCTGTCCACCCTTGCGGACAGGTCGTCAAAATCCGCTGTTAGAAGTAACAACAAAAAACTGTAAGTACACCGTCATATCACATACTAGAAGGCTGTTATTTATATAAATATCAAAGTGCTTTGTTCATGATTTCAACAATAATTCCTCGTAGATTGAACAAACTGTTTACAAACAAGGAACATAGTTTAACTTAAACTTAAGTCTGAGGTCAACAATCATCTGTTCTAAATGCCTGTACAATAACCTAAAACATTTCATTATCTCCCATGAGCCTTGTTATGTGGTGATCATGAAGTAAATATAAAATAACTTTTTTTATTATGTCGATACTTGCTACAGCTTCAGAACATCTTTGGTATGGTAAGAGATTGCAGACGTTGAAATAAATTATCTAAACCAATGATTTAAACATTTGTTTCTTCAAACCAAACATGAATACAACTTTAAGGTAGACCTGTCTTTTTAGCGTATTATTGTGGTAGAGTAGTGTGCACATACACATTTGGAACAGCCTCCCAGACAACGTGGTCGGCCTGATCACTGACAACAACCTCCAGTCATTAAGAACGACTCCGGCATCTTCTTTGCACCATCAGCACCTCTACATGTAGCTAGAACCTTGCAGTTGCTGTAAACCAATGGTTAGCCTGTAGTGTAACTGTTATGTTACCAACCAGGCTGTTGTTTATCTTACTGCATTGTAGGAAAAAAGTACTTGCCTTCCAACTGTGTCACTTGTTTGCAGTCTTGTGCCTGTACATCTGGCCACCTCAGAGAGACTGCCAGCACCATCGCCAGAACAACGGTGAAGAAAGCCATGTTTGGACGAGCCCTTACGGCGGAGGGTAGAGCTGAGGCCTGCCTGTGTCGGCCCTTCTTCTTCACCGACCCGAAATTGAGAAAACTCGTTCACACAACCTGTTTATACCTGCTAACACAACCCGGGAGTCCCTGTAATCAGGACATTTAAATTCAATTAAAGCTGTTGATTACCTGTGATTTTCAATCAAGGAGTCAGACAAACCACGCACGCAAGTGTTGACCTTTCGGAGGTCAGCGTTTCTTTGTGTTTCCTACAGTCATTTTGAGTCTTTGTGGCTACCAAATGGGGATGGGAAATGTTTTGTTGTGTGATTACATGTCAAGGCCTTTCAATTCACAGAGCTTGTCTTTCACAGAATGTTCTTGCGTCAGTTCAAAATACCCTGGCGAGTAACCATGTTATTTAACTTCAATGACAGAAGAATGCAAGTCCTTAGCGGAGGCCTAGGCTCGTTAACTACATGTATGGTATCGTAGCCTTGTCCGTGTTGTGTCCCAAACCATTTCTGTACAGAAGATACAAGGTGTGTGACCGCTATGCCATTTAGTGGGGTCGTGTGACGTATCGACAGAGCGTTCGGCTCGGAACCAAGAGGTCCTGAGTTCGAATCCTGCCATTTCACCGATCTTGTGTCCTTGGAATAGGCACTTTACACGAATTTCCTTACGTAACTCAGGTGGAAATGAGTATAACTGTTGTCCGTGCGTTTGTTTACGTTGGTGGCGGCATAAAAATAACTTTAAAAATTCCCTTAGCATGTCTTGTCATTAATGTTGTAATTAAGAAAAAAAGTCATATTCATTGTAGATCATCGTACGATTTGATGTTGTAGAATATTTGAGCTAGCTGTACAAAAGCCAACCTTCATCAAAATAAGTTGTTTTCGTGGTCTCCACTCTTAAGAGAAACCTTTCTTCCATCAAGACATCGCCAGTCGTCAAGGTCATCAGAAAACGCCTTATTTGATTTGAAGGTGAAATTACTACTCCGAAAATGAGGTCAAGGAGGGCCATGCGCTATTTTGCTGAAGGTAATGAGAAAAGTCTGTCATTTCAATGGGGAGTGATGATAGGACCTTACAGCAACACTATGGCAAGGTAATTATATTTGCAGTAGAGGGTGGTGAATGATGTGCTTCAAGGACACTTACATAAGTGAACTCTTACATACGTGAAGTCCTTTAGATCGACCTTGGAGCAAGTAGCCATGCCGTGGTCTCTCTTCTTTATCAAAGGAAAGTCTTCGTAACGTTAAGCAAGGAGATATTGCCCTCTAACTGATCTGTTGAAGTTATTGTGGTTGGGTGTCTGAATTTGTGTGTGGGTGGTTGTGTCTGTATTTGTAGGTGACCGTATATATGTATATGTATGTGTACGGGTGAGTATATATGGGTGTGTATGTGTGTGTGTGTGTGTGTGTGTTTTAACGAATATTGCACTAAATGTATTGAAAGTTAAATGTAGGTTTGTCCGTTTTAGTAAGAGTTTATATTTCGGATGAAATATTTACTACTAAATATTATGGCATAGCGGCCAGTACCTAACGTGTGCAATTGCGCCATTCTGCGACACACGCGAAAACAGCAACGAAACGGAATATCCTTCAAACATATTTTGAGGCCACACTGACTTGATTCTATGGATGGAATCCTTTGAAGACCAAGACAAAAGACAAAATACCAAGATACAAATATTGAAGGTGTCCTTGCTATCATTTATAGTTCAATGATGAAGGTTAGACATCCAGGCAATACGATACGTCAAAAAGCAGTCACTCAATCAACTGGATATGATTTGGAAACGATCAGACGTTTCAGGTAGTATCCACTACCTTTCGTCAGTGTTTACTTGGTGTTCACTTTATTTTTTATATCAATCAATAGTTTGTGCTTATAAACCTGCATTTCTCCTCTGGTCTCTCAATCACTGACGAAAGGTAGTAGATGCTACCTGAAACACCTCACCGTTTCCCAAATCATATCCAGTTGCTTGACTAACTGCTTTTGGACGTATTTATAATTATATTAAGATTTACAGTCACGGCAATAAGCACGTCACAAAAATTCATACATCTCATGGAAAAAGTGTATTATTACATCTAGATCTCGTTTATACATCTCAGTTGGTACTCGACACATTTACATAACAAAAATACTCGTTTCTATCTAATTTACAGCACATTTCTACTCCTTCCACCATGTTTGTAACTAAGGCCACAGCAAGTAAATTTCATGGATGACACCCTCCGCAGACTCTAAATCAAATGCAATAGTGCAAAAAAACACAACGGGTAAAAAAACAAGATACATACATTTTCAAATGTGCACATCATAAACCTTCTTGAGCAACTACCTGTAATGTGTTAATCTTAATTATTATGGGTTCACCACACCACGAAGTGGTGTGGTGAAACCATATTGCTTTTTCTGATGTTTCTTCTTCTTCTTCTTCTCCTGCCATTTTTTAAATGGATTCAGCTTCTTCATTTTAGGGCCCAAGGTCCTGAAATTTGGTATGGAGGTACAGTGGGCAAATATCCCTAGGCGTTTTTTAAATTATTGTGATACAGGCTTTTAGAATGGTTTTATTTGAGTTTTTTGGCTGTGTTATAGCAAATGTATTACTGTGTTAGTGTGCCTTGTTTACCACGTTTGGGCATGAGTCATCACAATGGAATGCAGGGCACCAACCAATAGGCATGCAGCTTTCCTCTATTCTTCTTGCTGATTGGCTGTTGGGATTTAACTTGATTAACACCTGCACAGAGCATTTCCACCTGCACAGAGAATTTCTTGCTGATTGGCTGTTGGGATTTAACTTGATTAACACCTGCACAGAGCATTTCCATACTGACAGTATGTCTGTATTCAAGTGTTTTGGTAGGTATTTCAAGCTTTCCTGCTCCAGCATTGGAATGCGGGGCATGGACGTTTTTTATTTTATTTTGAAAATCAACAGTTTGCATTATGCAATTAAAAATCCTAACCAATAAAGTAGGGAATAGCTATCCAACTGTTGTTTTAGTTGTATTTTACTTCATATTATAGTTATATCAATGTAAATCATTGTTTTCCCTTGTGTTTCTCATTCTTTCCCTGCCATGTCGTAAAATGTGGTGAACCCATCGCTGTATTTGCTCCAAAGCAAATATTGGCCTTTCTAGTTACAAGATACATTGTCACTGAAAAATGTAAGTCTTCAACCATTGTACAAATGGTTTTGATTCAGTGGGAACATCACATTTAAAAGGATTGAAATGCATCACTGCTTCAAAATAAAAGACGAAACAAAAAAAAACATTGTCTTGTCCCCTCTCTTTATCTTTGCCCGTTTTTGGCATGTTGAACACTGTAGGGCAACTGAATTTCTTTTTTTTTTTTCAAAATTAGGCGAGAATTAATGCGCGCGTTGATGTCGACATGTCATCCATATAAATTACTTGCGGTGGCCTAATGTACGCTAGACAAACTCACAACGATAATGATCTGCAATATGTTTGCTTTTTTTTTAAAAGGACAAGTTGTTAATGCCAGTGCATATCTCTAAAAATCGACAATACACACCAAAAAGCTGGACATATGACATAAAGCCTTGTCGTTTTTATATTACTTCAAGTCGTTACTTCTTCAGATGCAACATCCTCGATGAAAATCCCGTTACTTCAAAATTACAATGTAGAAAGATTGTCATTCGGGAATGGATTGTTCTATGGTAGGAATTTTGGCTATATGGCGAGTTTTATATTTATTGTCGCTTTGACTAGCTTCCATGATGAATAGAGCTATTAGGAGCCTTGTTGTACGTATTAGATATGTGACGAAATACACATGGAAAAGTACAGCCTACAAAAAAACTGTGATACAGCTAAAGACCCTATTTACTCCATTTACCGAATTAAATAAATAAATATATATATATTTTCACAGGAAAGTCTTTAAAATCTTGGTTTGCTTTACATATCGTCTCACTACTTTACAACCTCAAATTGGGATTCTCTCATTCAGTTTTAGGAAATTTATCGTCATTTCATTTTTTCCCTGGAATGTTATATTAGCCAACCCTACCTTTATTCAGAATTATGAATATATGCAAGGATCATCAATAGCTGAAAACCTCAATCACGAATTCACGATAGAATAATATCAATTTATAATTGACTAGCAAAAAATGTGTAACATTTTTGCTCCAAAATTGTTAATATTTTAATTGCAAAAACTTTCTGGTTACAAGTTACTTCTACTTTTCAATATATATTTGCAATTAACTCACATTTCTGACATGTATAATTGGCACTGAAACAGCTAATAGAACAGGTAGTAAACAAGAGATACAAAATGCTAGGGGAATATAAGATTCTCAAGTATATATGATTTAGATTAAAATTGGTACCTTTCATCCCCTAGTAAAGATTGTAGATATCTAAGAATTTGGTCCCTTCCTGGTTTAAAGGTCACACAAAATTGTAACCATTTTGTTTCTCACATAGGGATAGCGATAGTATTAACACAAATACTCACACACGGTTGAAATAGCCCCATTCGGAGCCCGTTTGTATATTGTTGGTGCGAAATGATTTCTTCCAAAGACCTACACAATAACCTGCTCTCTGCGAGGCACATTATAGTATCTCATGGGCTGGATTGCTTTGTAGGGCATGACGGGAGGTTTCAGAACAACCGGAACCCCATAATCCCATACGGGCACCATCGCACCGGAAGCGGAAGCAGCCTCGATCTGGGCCCTCAGCATTCTCTCCTGTTTCCACTTCCGGCTCACGCAGCAAACGGAGATGGAGAGGATGAGGATGATGGAGCCCAGGCCGGCACCCAGGTACAGCATCGTGGTCCAGTCGCCCTCCCAGCCGATGGTGTTTACTTCACCCGCCGTTCCACCCGCCTTCCCTATACCGTAGGAGCCACGGGGAAGGTGGTAGGGTCTGGAAGGACGAGATCAAGCGAGGGTTAATTTTTGGAGCAAACAGAAAATTTATAATTCCCACTTGAAAGGTAACATTTGCAAAGCAGATGCATAATGTTTACCCTTGCATATGGTCTGCTCTGTTAACTCTTACTCAAACACATTGTCGAATATACATGTATGGTCAGACAGAGTCTAAATCCCTCCTGCTAGAAAATTGCAACATGATGTAACCCAACACTAGTTACCATGGGGACAGAAGTCTGGTTCAGGACATGTTCTTGATAGAAGTGAAGTAACACGACATGAAATGATAATTAAAAAAATGTGTTAAAACTCACTCATCTGGTCCAGTGTCCATAATCTCGTACAGACTTTGCTGGATTGTCTTCACTGGTTCTTTATCCTCGGTAGTCATGTCCAGGCTTCTTCTCTGAATCATGTAGGAGTCACCACTATAGTTCCCACTCCCCATGATCCAGTACACTTCTGCCGGATCCATGACGAATATTGCCAGCAGGCCTGGAAGCAAAGAAACAAAGGGGATAGACTATCTTCTGTTAATGAATGAAAGACCTTCATTGTACGTTTATGCTCTCACAAGCTAAGTACAGGTCATGAATAAACAGGGAAAATACTACAGCAATTACACATTTAAGTTAAAAACTATACATACTAAGGTGATCTATTTACAGGTTCAACATCTCGTTTTTAGGCAGTAATAGATGTACGAATGTATGAAGCTAATGATACATGGTTTGTCAAGTTTCATAAGGAATACGATTTTTTTTCTTTTTCTTCTAAACGTCTAAAGCTGGGAAACTTATCTATTATACAGGTATAGGGTGAATCCCCCTTATTTCTGTTTAATGCACAGTCAGCTACAAAATGACACTGATCCTCAATTTGATCTAAATCACATAATTAACAAATCCGTTGCGGTTATGTCTGCCTTTCTCTGTGTTAATAGAGCCATGTTGTAAATAGCACCCAGTGAGTGTTAGGAAAGGTGTCGTTTCAAGCTGATTGTATTATGTTTGCAGTAAAGAATGAGGAATGATGCGATTATGCTTGTGATACGCAAAAAAACACACATACAGTTACTCAAGGATCTGGATATATGATTTTGGAAACGGTCAAACGTTTCAGGCAGCATCCACTACCTTTCGTCAGTCACACTGGAGAGTTGTCATAAAAGCATGTTTCTAAAGCACCAAGCATTGGTATGCAAACCAGTAGTTGTAGTTTGTAGTTTGAAAAAGTTAAATAAATCAAGACAAGGATGATAAAAATCATATTTTCATGGATGCTACCTGACCGTTTCCAAAATCATATCCAGTTGCTTGTGTAACTATTTTTGGCGTATCTTGGTTATGATTGATGGTTTTGCAGACAACCTATGATGTTTATTATAATTACATTAACAGCATCCGTCTGTTAGTATCTGTTTAACTATTTACTTTTCTTTTCATGGTTAGACATACGGATAGATGGATAGACAAGCATTACAATCTATGTGTTTTATAAACTTTGATCTGTGACTCTGTGAACTATAGACGTAGAAGTGTATTTGTAACATTTACTCCAAAGACCCCCTAGCGATACACACACACACACACACACACACACACACACACACACACACAAACGAACGCACACACACATGCACACAAACGAACGTACACAGACAAACACACACACACACACACACACACATAAATACACAGAGACAGACACACGCACACACACACTTTTTAGACACTACACCTTTGCTATGAATCAATATCTTTCGGCAAGATGTATTTAGATTATCCAGGAGATAATTATTATCAAAAGGAGAAAATAATCGCAAAAACAAACCATTGTTCAGACCATACCGTTTAATGTCAACACATCGCTATCCAGGTAGGAGGTACAAGATGATACAAATTCGAACTGAATATATTATATATACAGCTACAATTTTGTATACAACGTATTATGATGTACATTCGCAGACTTACGTATAATATATTCTACACATCATGCACAGTACTGCAACATTATATGTGACATCGGTCTTCACTACATGTAATACAATTTGACATACTATATAATCTAATTAAAAAGGTCTGGTTGTGACTTAGATCGTAGGCACATTTGTGTACGCAACATTTGACAACTGTACTCTTGTTTCTGTTTCTGAGTCAAAACAGTCTGAACATTTAGAAGGATCTATTTCCCCAGTGATATGATGTTATTAATAAGGCAAGACGTGTTTACAATATCTATAGATACATACAAAGTATATATGCTAGTATACTTACATTAATCAATTCTTGGGCTGAAATCATTGGAATTTAGGAGACTTTTCTCAGAAGGTTTACTTCATTATACACAAATATTGCTTCCGTTTTGCATTGCTTCTTTTGGCATTGGACTAACTGTCATGTGTGCCTTTTCCAATCTTCTTATTCTTCGTCACTTTGAAGAGGAATAGTAAGCTTTAGATTTGCTTACAAGTGTGTATAATAATTACAACCTTATTACATGTACAACCCCCATGCACCAGCAAATAATGCCCGCACATATTATGTTCCTGTTGCACATTACATTACTTATTGATATGATTAACAACCGTAATATCATTTTACGATGTACCAACAATTAATAATGACATTTTATTTTTTAACACAAAATTATCATTCCAGTTCTACGTATTGAAGTATCTTCATCAACAGCAAAGTCAAGATGTTCAACTAACTGAAGATGAATTATTAAGTTATGCAAGTAATTATTTGCTATGCTGACATTTTAGACTGCCTGACCCTATTACATCTAAAACTACACTCAATCCATAAGTTTAGATGCCTTGTAATCAGTATTCAATGCAAGCATTACAAGCATTTGGACATTACTATATACTACGTACAGCTAGGAAGGTAGAAGCTACGATTATCAAGAAAACTGACATAAAATTGTTTTCAAGTTGCCTATCAAATGTTGGGTTTTTACTGTAATACTTTAGTACAAGACAACAGTGATGTCATGTTGATATGTGTAATTTGTCGAAAACATATATCGAAGTAGACACTTTAGGTTTATAAATATTACACATTTCAAGTTGTAAGTCACTTATCTTACATCTCATGATTTACATTTCATGCAGATATTACTGTTTTTACATATACAAATGGTACATCATGATGCTAAAGCCTACACCATAGTAACAATACTTTTAAATCAACATAATCTATCTTGAAAAGCCATGCATAGTATTCCCCATGCTGGTCGAATTGATTATTCCTTGAAAATCTATTAAATGAAAAAGCGTCAAGCATCAAGCTATTGTTATATTCACTTTCAATACATAAAATATCTACAACATGTCTACACAAACATTAATAATAAATCACTATATGCTACAGTTACTTTTCAAACAAAATCTTGGTAACGCCTTTAAGCTTATGCGCGAAACATCACGAGTAATTAACACAGCTAGGCTTGAAATGAGAAGTCTGAGACGTGCCTGTACATGCAGAAAGATGTGGTACAATTCGATCCTGAAGGCCCCGAGGGTCTTCTGTCAAATAAACTATACAATAACCTGTTCTCTCGGTGGGCAGGCTGGGTATCTCCACGGATGGGTATGTCCATTTTTCACGGAGGGTGCTTGGAGGAGAACCGTCTCCCGTGGGCCCCAGAGGGGCACCATGACTCTGTAAGCAGCCTCTAGTTGAGCCCGTCTGATTACCTCTTGTTTTTCACGCTCCCTAAGCAGGCAGCAGACGAATATGGCGAGGATGAGTATGACCGAGCCGAGCCCTGCTCCTAGATACATCATGGTGGTCCAGTCGCTCTCCCATCCTAGTGTTGTGACGATCCCCGAATTTCCTCCCGCATTTCCAACTTTACTGCCGACCCCTCGTGGAAGGGCAGTTGGCCTGGATTAAAGATGTCAAAAAAAGAGAACTGTTGAATCACATCAAGAACAAAAACATCAAGAATTCCGCACAGGGGAAATCTGATGAAGGTACACTCGAATGTCGTATTGATTTATGTACTAGCCTGTTGCGATTGCTTTTTTAGGTGTATCATACAGAAATTTAGGGCCGAATTTAGGACAAATTCGTATGCATTCGTTATCAAATCACGTCTACGTATGTTAGAATGTCTGCTGATGCTTACGTGTCTTCTGCGAGGTCCCAAGCGTTGATTATACTGTGTTCGGTCGTCTCTACTCGTTCCTCATATTCGGCCGCCATGTTGAGATCCTAGCTGTTGATTATGTAAGGTGTGTCGGAATCGTTTCCGCCGACGTCACTGCCACATCCGGCTGTCAAACCGTCAGGTCAGCTTTGTTGTTGTTTTTAAAAACAAAATCTCCACGACTCAAATAACGACAGTACAATGCTGAGGCTACTAGTATTTAGCAAAGGTCTGGGTATGCCCCACAAGCTGTATCATTAGCTTTCTATGATAAATGGTCCACACGGTAAGCGGGTGCGTTTTCTAATGAAATGCAGAGCCCAGAGGCATTTTACATCACAGCCAGGAGAGCATCGTTAGATAATTATAGAACCAGGAATAAAGATACATGGGACATTGATGAAACGACTCCTCCTGCAGAAGCATAAAGAAGGCTTTAAGAAGTCAAGTCACATAGGAGCGTTTTATCTCTGTAGATATTCAAACGCATCTGTTTCTGCCACTTAGTACGTTATCATTTTTTTTTACTTGAAACTCCATTCTAATGTAATAATCATTGTTATATTCATTTGTTTATTTTATTCAAATGTATCTGTTATGGTTTCTGCCACGGTACGTACGTTTTCTATGTATCACCTGAAACTCAATTCTAATTATGTAATCATCATCATCTTTATTTGCATATATTCATTTTATTCAAAGGTATCTGTTATGGTTTCTGCCACGGTACATACGTTTTCTATGTATCACTTGAAACTCAATTCTAATTATATAATCACCACCTTTACATGCATATATTCATTTTATTCAAATGTATCTGTTATGGTTTCTGCCACAGCACGTACGTTTTCTATGTATCACCTGAAACTCAATTCTAATAATGTAATCACCATCTTTATGTAATCACCATCTTAATATGCATATATTCATTTTATTCAAATGTGTCTGTTATGGTTTCTGCCACGGTAGTACATTATCTATGTATCACCTGAAACTCAATTCTAATTATATAATCACCATCTTTTTATGCATATAATTATTTTATTCAAATGTATCTGTTGTGGGTTCTGCCACGGTAGTACATTATCTATGTACAATGTATCACCTAAAACTCAATTCTAATTATATAATCACCATCTTTATATCTATATCTTTATTTTATTCAAATGTATCTGTTATGGTTTCTGCCACGGAACGAACGTTTTCTATGTATCACCTGAAACTCAATTCTTATTATATTATCACCACCTTTATATGCATATATTTATTATATTGAAATACATCTGTTAAGATTTCTGCCACTTAGTACGTCATCTATGTTTCACTTGAAACCACATCATTGATTTTTTCATACCCTTATCTTATTGTTTATTTTTTTTATCGTATGTGCGATTGGTCCCCCCTCACTGTATGCAATCATAAATTAAATTAATTGCATACCGGAGAGAATTAACAATAATTGAGGGTTTTGGAACGTTTCCCAAAGATTTGGAGTTATCGATGTAGCGTGTGATAAAGACATAAAATTTGCAGTGTAAAATAACGATAAGTAACAGAAAAATGAAGGAAAACATGACAATTTGTAATGAAAGTTATTTCTGTTCATTTTATTCCAATATCTCCAAATATATCTTATCAGGAACCTTATCTAAATGGACAACCATTAAAATAACATACAGTGTACCCAGATCTTTTGGATTCAATGATATCATTACTAATATGCAGCCATTCACGTACGTACAACAACACAAGCCTTTCTAACAACACTGTTCATTATAAACATACTGATGAAATACCACCCATAATTAATTTGTTGTAGTCTAATCATTTTGTTTTAGTCTAAATGAAAGCGAATTAGAGTCCTATTATTATCTATTTATTTTCTTGTTATGCTTAAGCAATATCTACTAAGAGCGATCATTTATTTGTGCACATTATGTTAATAATACAGACTGTCTTAATTGTTGTACGTTTTAAACATTATACCAAACATACCCTTAACACTGCATTTACAAAACCATACCTTCATGCCATCAAACGTCAACGAATATCACTTCTCTTAAGACCATGATCTATTACAGGCAAAGCAATGCAGTACACTTAAGCTTCCCTACGAATATGTATCTTTATTTTAACCTTATGGTATCTTAAGATAGTATTGAGTTAAAGGTAATATATAAAGCAATCAACAATACTCTATTGCGTTGCTATGCGTGACCAATAATGGACGAAAACCGAGATGAATTCATAGGCAGTATTTAAAGAGGAGGCCCACTGAGTCATGGAGATTGCTTCGGCTGCGCATTTCGTTCCGAAATGTTCACCATCACCGCAGCTTCAGCTGCATCGGTTTCAGCCCTCTTCCATTTCTTCAGCAGTTTCTTCCGTCTGTATAGCAGGCAGCAAACAATGAACGCAAGGACGGTAATGGTTGAGATGAGCCCGATGCCGATGTACAGCATGATAGTCCAGTCCCCTCCCCATCCTAGCGGGGCCAGGCTTCCTCCACCGCCGCCCGCTGGCTTGCCGAAGGAGATTACACCACGGGCAAGGTAATACGGTCTGCAAAGTGTTGACATCAATATTAATGCTACGGCACCGATAGGGTAAGAGCACTTAGGGAGCGTACGTTATTTTCACGGCACAAGGTTAGAGATAGACACTTATTTTGTAGTATAGCTATGTTAACAGCGGTTAGAATGCAGGTTAGTAGCTATGGAATTGGTTTAGGAAATAAGATAGTTGAGGACTAACTCTTCAGCTGTAACGTCGACGATGTCATAGAGATTCCGCTTGATCGTTTCCAACCGCGTTTCGTTTCTGGTCGCCATCTTGAGAGTGCGTCCATGGATCTTGTGAGCTGCGTCACTTCCGGTTCCGGTGGCAAGCGTCCAGTACAGCTTGGACGTTTTCAGGAGGAAAATTGCGACGAGGTCTGGAAAGAATTAAGGAAACAAGCTTTGTTCTATCAGTGAAGTGTCATTTTTACGGCCAAATGAGTGATCTTCTATACGGTGCTTAAAATACTTAAAGTTACAACTATTGCTTGAAGCTCTTGAAAGAATTATTAGAAATGGTCTGATTGAATTTAAAACGGACATGGCTACCACTAAAGTTACGTTTGCATATATGACAAACAACAAGCGATTTAATATATGTCTTTATTTATCTTAAATACCGTTGCTTCACAAGTGATATACTTTTATAGATGGTGTAGTTAATTTTACGAAAAGAGTTGACATCGGGAGGAACTATAATCACAACATAGTCACCACAGTTACAAATGCAAATAAATGTTGGACAGAAGTATATATAATGTATCATATCAGACTGAAGTTACATACTTTTACATTATACTTTATTATGAATATCTATACGTTATGAAATTGTACAAACGGTCAACAAGTACACCCATAGATATAGTGGAGAGCCAATATGGCCCATAATTACATTGTAACAATTGACTATATTTTGCCAGTGGAAATATTTTTTGTCCAGTAAACATCAAACATTTGTACAAAATGGTTACAACTGACGGGGATTTTTCTTCAAACACGAATTAAAAGTTTCGATAGTATTCACTATAATGCATACCTTATAAGCTAAAAGCAACAAGGATAATTTTAAATCTGAGAATCATTTCTATTCTGAAATGGAATGTGTAGAGAAATTCCACCTGTGCAACATATAGATAAAATTATTTTCACACTTGCAACTATTTAGCAACAGTAATTATAACGACCAAGACTGCATTATATTAATATCCTCTTGCATAATAAAGGATGGTATTCAATAGATATGTACCCTGTATAATATGTCTATTTACTGCATTAAATACATCGCCATTGTTAGCTAAAACACGTTCCTTATGCAGACAATAGGACTATGCCCACACATATTGAACATCAGATATAGCCTGTTTTTCTAACTCATCATTCAGTGACAGGAAGATACATCACATTACAATGAGGTACAGGGTTGAATAATGAGATAATAATGGCTTATCTTATTGCACATTTATCACTGCACGAATGGTAACAAGACTGGAATAAAATTTAGATTAGATTTGACTGGAGACCATATATCATGTGTCAAGTATTGCTGCGATCTACGGATGTGGCGTTTATTCGTTTTCCCTTTGGATTTAGAAACCATCTTTGATGTGTCTCCTGGCAATCGATATGAACCTAATACACCTCTTTATCGTATTCGTGGAATCAAAATGGAATATAGATGCGGTGTCTATGGAGAATAAACTATAGTCCTATAGAAATAGAAATATATGTATAGAAAGCCCTATAGAAATAGAAACTATAGCAATAGAATACAGAAACATTAAAATTTACAAAGATATTTACAGACAGATAACGTATTTTATGTCTTTTACTCACAGAATTATTTGAAATGCTCACTTTTTTAGCTAGTCGACCCAAACATAAAATAAGTGTTGTCTCTTTTTTTGTACCAAAAATCAAAATGATTACCCTATTGCACGAAATTCTGTTCTCTTTGGGGAAAATGATCTAAAGACAACTGCTTGCGGCTATATTTTTCTCGACGTCGGTCACTGCACCGTTTCCTGACTTCCTCTAACTCGTCTTTGAGTTTCGTTTTGACCGTCTCGTAATTCAACGTACAGAAAATACAAACTGTGAACAACCCTTTTTAACTCCAGGCCTTTGATTAGAACTTACTAAAATTGCAGAAGTATGTAAGGAATCCATTGCTATTCAACCGCTCCATATCAAATTGTAAAAGGAGAAAGGGAAGAAAAAAATTATATACAAATGATGGAAAATTCGAAAACTGAGAGGAACTTATCGATGCAATCAGTGTAGGTACTAGGTAGATACTTTTCTTCTGAAGAATATAATACTTGAACTGAAACATTTTCTACGGTCATTGGTCCGCACGTCTCTGAAAAACACCCTAGCTTCGACATGTAGGGCCCGGCAGTCCAGCTCAGTCCAGCTTAAAAGCTATCCTTCCTCCTCCAACTCCTAGACGTCTTGGACTCAAGCCGGAGGTTTGAGAACCACAGGTACGCCTGGATCCACTACGGGAATCATGACTCCGGACGCAGCCTCTATCTGTGCCCTTCTAACTCTCTCCTGCTTCTTCCGTTGATGTAGCACACAGCAAACAAAGATGGCCAGGATGAGAATTATGGCGCCAAGACCGATGCCTATATACAACATGGTTGACCAGTCGCCCTCCCAGCCGATTGGATTGGCCACGCCGCCGCCGCCATTCGGCTTTCCGAAGCCAGCAACACCCCGAGGAAGGTAGTACGGTCTGAAGAGTACACAAGGTTGTATCAGATTCAAAACTAAAAATACTAGCCTAACGTTTGCTTTGTCAATTTGAATATGTCGTTTACAATGTTTTATTACAGGTCATAAAAGTTGTAAATGCAATTTTAGCATTAAATTTTGTAGATATTATTATGAAACTCACTGTTCTGGCATGTCATCCACAACGTCATATAGACTTTGTTTTATAGACTCCAGACGGTCATTTCCGGTCGCCATGTTGAGAAAGCTTCTGTGAATCTTGTGAGATACGTCACTTCCGGTTCTAAGGGTCCAGTGCACGGTGGGTGGACGAAGGACGAAAATTGCGAGAAGTCCTGGAAAAAATTAAGTAAAGTATACTATTCTCTCTTGCCTCCCCTATCTTTTACTACTTTTATATTGCTTTGCAAAATGTATCTCAAGCTAGGTTATATGAGAGTGAAGACAAATATTTTAACCACCAACACATTAGTCAAGTGATTATTATACAAATTATTCATTATGTGCCTCACTAGTCATTGCACTGGCATAATCATTGAAGCTTTTCTACACACGTATTCTGCCATTGCTTTGTTCATTGCTCTTTCACGCACAATGAAGCCTAACTATTCTAAAATGTTAAACATGAACGAGTAATAATAAACTGCCGTGTGCTTATGTGATATTTGCTAGTATGATGGGCACAAAATCTTATAAAGCTAAATGGGCATATACGAAAATGTTTTGGAGCTTCTATAATCGTCCTTCAACCAACGAATAGTAACACATTGAAACCGTAACCCTAACCCTTACCCTGTCGGTTGGTGACTTCGTATTGCAATTTGGACGCGAGACAAAAGACTATCCCCAAGCGAGTAGAGAGACTTTGTGTTGGCGGATATTACTGCCAAACAAGCCAGGATCAAGATCAAGTTCGTGGTAGTCCTTCTAATCAACCCGGCAGCTTAACTTGGCAATAGTTTGACTAGTACTCGGCAATAATCTGTACTGGTTGATGACTGGCTAATGAGTGAAAGGAACCGCAAATATTGATTACTTCATTGGACAAGGTACTGGGGAGAAAAGAAACGGCACTAGAGAGAAAGAAAGAGAGAGAAGAGAGAAGAGAGAAGAGAGAGGCAGAGACAGCGATAAACGGCGCCAGACAGACAGAAAGAGACAGAGACGAAAAAAGGGATCAAATATTGAGTTACTTTTATCAAAACAGATACTGACAGAGAAAGAAAGTGATAGCTAGAGAAGGAGATAAAAACTGAAATAAAGCAAAGTTAAAAAATTGGTGCTTTTACTTTAATACTGAGCCTTAAAGTTGGCTAATGCCATAAGGCCTCTGCGTTATTGAAAGCTGTACGCATGGGTGCCTTGACATAAGCTTCGTCTAAACTGCAGAAGATTAGAATCAGCCGGAATTGGGGTCAATGGCTGCAGGCAGAGACGCACTGTCTGGTGATAACGAACCGCATATTGTCTCCTCCTTATTGAGTGTACTCAGTCTGATAGAATGTGCTGCTTGTGCCAACTGTGTAACGGCTGCGTACGATAATATCGTAACCTTCAGCGGCACAAAATGCCACAAACTGAAATCACAGACATCCCTTGCCTCATCAAGCATTCCCTCTGCCATACCAGGGTGCATTCCATTACCTGTAGCTGATTCTTATATAACCTGATATTTATCTGCTCTACTGGGCATTCACTCGTTTTAACAGTTTTATCTAAAGAGCTTTTAAAAGGAAAACTTATTTTCCGCGTAGAGCTTCTTTCCACTTAAGTTCATGACAGCTGCGTATGGATAGTATTCGTCCTTGGGCTGACCCTTTTGGTTCTAACAAGAGTGTGTGTGTGTTTGAAGTGGGGTAGATCAAATATAATGAGTACGTACGCTGGAAAAGGTCACATGTTTGCATGATGTACCATGACCTTCATCAACTAGGCGAACAGAACTCTCTCAACCACATCTTTCCTGCTCCAGGTTTCTCCAGGTCAGAACTTTGACACAAACTCACTGCAGCACTCCACAGGTCCATTGCCAAATCAAAAAGATTCTGTGCCTCTTCTAGCTGAACCACACAAACGTTTAATTTGCTGTTATAAAATTGTTTACCATAACACAACTGTGGTTTATTAGATAATGTTACTTGTGTATATACCTTGCTTTAACTGTTTATTGTTGCTTCTGTGTTACATGTGGTGCATGTATTAGCACGATGGTCAGATTTGGGCCCAAAAGTCCCAATCCGCTACTATGGAGATCGAATCCCCCGAACCCGCGAATCTTGTTCGATATGACGTCATTCGAATAGAGCGGGCGTTCGATCTGGGGTTACCCGCGGTCATTTACAGTAAAGCCGCTACAACCGGCTACTTCAAGCCCTTTTTTACTTGGGAACCACGGAACAGGAAAAATCCACCTTTCCACAAATATGAACCGTTTTCAAAATATTACATCTATGCCGTGATTTTATTGTGGATATGTAACATGTAACGAAGCTACTGCCGTCATCGTGGGTGACCTTGAAGGTCAGAATTCTTGTATACGCTGTTATAAAATCCAGGTCCCCATATCCAAGTGTCATAGCACGCGTGCAAACATGGTATTTTAACCATTCCCAAAAATCGCTCATATTACCTCATTGAGGGCTTGTTTGGAAGAGCAACGATTTCCGCAGATTTCTGTCTTAGGGATTTTTTAAATATGGCCGCGATTATGAGTTATCGGTATTTAAAGTTAAAACACTGCGTTTTTAGCTCTTCTTTTGACTGTAAGTCGAGTTTTAGTTAAAAAATAAAAAAATCCTAAGACAGAAAGTTTAAATTTACTGTAATATTTCTAAAAATCCAAAAATCTAACCTTATTTTTAATTCTCGGGGCCTCTTAAAATCAGTTGTTTGGTTCTCGTGAACCCTTTTTGAAATCCGAAATTGATCTCATTTGGAAGCAAATGTACACAAAGTGGAGCAAAGGCAGTGCAAGAATAACATTTGAGGTAAACAAAATCACTTATTACATTTTATTTTGACGAGTATTTACTCTCCAATTACTTATGTTTATTTTCAAATTTTACCCGTTGCCCCCGGACCGGCCCGGGACTCCCGCGCGGCCACGTTCGAACGCGTTCTGTAACCCGATACCTCCCTAGTAATGCGACTTTTAGCCTAGCAACCGACCGCCGTGGTGTACATATTATCAGCATACTTGCTACCTAGTGCACATTTTGTATTGTCCTGTTATAATTTCTAAATAGATTAAGAAATAAATAAATAAATAGATAGAACACTGTGTTCCAAAAGTAAGAATACGACTCAACTGAACGACATCGAATATATATTGCCCCCTAACGTAGTTATAAATATTCGGACAAAACTACAACACTAGTGCCTGTAATCTATCTTGTACGCCTACGGTTGGAAAGACGCTGCAATGTTCCACATAAACAAGTTCTCCAGAGACAGACCTCGTGTCTCTTGCAGCAACGTGCCAATTACCAACATTCGCAACAAGCACATCCAAGGGCTTAGAAGGTCATCGTTATACATTCCTCTCTGAAAGCGTCAATTCAAATTAAATGCTTTTTTGTACGGCCATTGAGTTAAATGCATCTATTTAGGGCATTCCTATAGGTTATCAGGCTAATTCCATAGATATTAGTCGACACTAAATTCTTTTGTATGGGTCAGAATCATGGGTCATGAATATGTCACATTCTAGAAAACTAAACGGAACATACACGAAGATGTTGCGAGTGGTTTTCAATACACCATGGTGGAAACACACTACTAATGAACAGTTATACGGTTCGCTACCAAATGTAACTTCAGTAGTCAAATGTCGACGACTAAGCTTGGTCGGTCATGTAATACGTAGTGAAGAACCAGCCAGTAGGCTTCTACTCTGGAACCCTGATACCTGTAAGAGAAGAGTTGGACGCCCAAACATAACAGTTAAGAAACTTATTGAAACTGAAACTGGCTTGGAGGGACATGAACTTTTCTCAGTGATGTACGACAGACAGTTGTGGCGAACTAACTTTGTATGCTCCACCTCTACGGAGGATGAATGATGATGATGATGATGAAAGTCTGGAGAATCAACCCCCGTTCTTGTGATGTTTACGTCCTCGGATAACCTCCCAGGCGGTAGAAAAAGAGCAGATTGGATCGATATGAACTACAGGGCGGCCTGGAGAAGGCAGGGGATTCTTTAGCCCCTTTCCATTTGCCAAGGAATCACCACCATACAGCGGCTCATCCTCAGAACACGCATCTTGGCTCGACCGATATGACCTCAATTTCGACAGCTTTTCTGCCGCGTCGGATCAGGAGAAAGTTTGCATTAGAATAAGCCGAATGCCTCGGCTCTTCCTTCTCCATGCTGTCATACTGGATCACCTGGGTCAACCCACAAAATATCAAGACATGACTTTGTAAAGAAGCCTGTTTGTTCGTAACATGTTGGCTCCGGTTGATGTTACGTCTTTAGAACTAGATGGTGCGACGAATGCTTTGACTCTCTCCACAATTAGGTTAACATTTCAACTATACATGCTGTGGTCCTCTACATGTAATACATTACTGCATGTAAAAAGCATAGAATTACAGTTATGAAGTAACGCATGTATTGAATCTTTATCAGAAGATTGTCATCCCTAGTAGTTATAGACGGCATAAATTGTATTGATATAATTGTAAACATTGCGTGGATTGAATATGCATGTATGAAATATGAGTATACTAGTCTTGCAATGTATACTCATACCTTAGACGACATTAGCACGCAGTATCATACAATATCCACCAGCAATGTTGGTTAACCTTTATCATTTTAAATATTCATTATTATTGTCATTAGATAAACTGCATTTAGTCTCTAAGCATCACGTTATAAGTTATCGTATATCCAACAGAAAATATGAAATCACTTATAGAAAATAAAATTCACACGAAGATAGATTGCAGGGAGCAAGTCATAAAATAGTAATCTAATTATTGCAATGTTAAGTGAAACCAGCGCCAACTACAGAAGTAGGTATAATTTGTTGAAGAGGTTTATTATACACTTTAAGAAGAATATTTCTCAAACAGTGACGTTTTCTTACCTTTTAAAAATCGTTACTGATCGAGGAATATGCTTCTAACCAATGTGCATTTCGTAATATTCTTTGATGAACTAAAAAAGTGTAAAGGCAGCCCTTATTTGTCTATTCTGTTTAATTGATGCGATTTCTACACAGTGAACGCAGCCAGAAGGCAATGCCACGCTGGCGTAACTCACAAGACTCATTACCTGGACGCCTGACAGTTTAGGCGACAAAGAACATTCATCAAGCGCAAGAAATAGCTCAGGCAATACGTTGCCGGCCCAGAGTTTCTCGTAAAGCGCGCATTCAAACCACCGGTAATGGAATAAAATTGAGTTATGCTCGAAATGCACGTCGAATTCTGCGTGGTATTTCAGCACAGATGGATATGAATAGGTGCATGATTTGCCGATGCGCACTTAGATGTATACCGGCTAACGTTTGTCAAACTGTTCCAAAAGTGCAATTCATTTGCCGTGGGAAGACGTGAAGAATGCGCTGGGA
>NW_017803987.1:1408254-1444170 GCF_001625305.1 Branchiostoma belcheri
CTACTGTTCCTGGCGAAGCTCGTTCTCTCGATATCTATAAAAAAAAAGAGCACACACAGAATTATACATGAGAAGGCCAAACTATCTGCCAGCCCAGGAGAATGATTTGATGCATTAAAGCGATAAAAAGAGAGAGATCATTCCAAATTCTAACGGCAGTTTTCATGCGTCAGAATGAAAGCCTTACAATGTGGCATATATCTTTTGTACAGAGCGATGCCTGAAGGAATGCCCGAAGGGCATTGAATGAACAAAGTGAGTTTTTGGAATAAATAATTCAAGACTCTTCATGGTCTATCTCTGGGATCTTCCATGGCTAATGAATGAAGGGTTCGGGTTATCGTATAGCCCTGAAGGCATTTGCTGGATTCCTTTTGTAACTCTGTCTCTCATTGCCATTGCTACCGTTTCTGATTGTCTGGCTTCGTAACATGACGACAAACACCACCAGGCACGATTGTGGTTCTTGTATCTGCTGCGTTTTTACGACATGCAAGAGAAGATTGTCTCTGGGAACCCTCATATCTTGAGTATCTAAAAACCTAATGTCCATGGTATCTCAAAAATTGCCAACCGAATCTGAAAGCTTTTAGATGTAATCTTATCTTTCCCATTTTCAACACATTTGGGCCCATATAATGCCCCATATGTAACCTACTGATGTGTATAAGTGTATTTTGCTTTTAGAGTCAATACCACAGGGTGTGTATGGCCTTGATAGTTTGGATAAGAAATACATCATGGCACGATACAGTAACAATGTTTCTTAGGTGTGTAGAAAGCATATAATCTTATTGAGGCACCAATGTTACAAGCAACATGCCCAACAGCAAACTAGTCAAATAAGCTCCCACATTTAAAGTTGTTTTGCTTACAGAATTATCTCACTAGTGTGCTGCCTGACTATAACATTGTTTATGTATTTTTAAGCTTCCTTTCCTTGAAAAACATGTACATTTTTAAGGAAACAAGTGTTATGAAAACATGATTATTGGTATCAGTATTTATTTTCTATCCATTTCAAGATAATTCCACTCTCAAAATTAACTATGCATTTTAAAAGAAAGCCAGAAATTATCATAATCTTATGTCAACTTAAGCCATGGGCCTAAACTTTATAGAACATTGAGATCAGATTACCCTTATAATATTTTACAACCCGGGGGATTTATGGTACAAAATTGATAGAGATATGACTCATTGGGTCACTAGGTCAAGGCTAACATGCAGGCATATCATGCAAATTGCATTTGATCGACATTTTATCACTGTTCACACAATTGGTAAAGCTTTCCATTAGGAAATGCCCTGTTTTAATTTGGAGCCAAACTTAGAATGCAATATCTTTACATTATTGGATCGTAAAAGCGCCTATGGGATTTTTTGTATGATGGATTGATTTAATGGCTATAAAGAGATATGCATTCGAATATTAATCTGCAGGCATATGACAAGTTCATGAGAATATATTATGTATCAGATGCATGTTATCTAAATAAAAAAAAATGGTTTTGGATGATTTTGTCAAATGCTAATCTAAATATATAAATTAATTTTTATCACTTGGCTTCATCGTACATTTTCGTAATCTTAATGATATGCTGTTCAAACTTTACCTTAATAATTTTCAAAGCTAAAAGTTAATGTTTAACAAAAATCAAGTGCTTATCGTGTGGGATATCATTTTAAAGTTATCTTAATAATTGGCCACTTTGCTTTCTAGGTATCGCAGATATCCACTATGATAAGGAATCTAGGTCAACTAGTGCATTATTTATAATTTCCCAGTAAGTGTGCAAACTGTGATCACCAAGTATTTTGTCTGATGTAATACAACACGAATTGATTTTATAGATTATCGATTTCCATTTATGATACTACATATTTACAACATGTATATTTACCACAAAATTATGTATATTGATTTTTTCTGACATAATTGACATCTCAAGAACCCAGATCTTAAATATATTCCCCTCTGGTCTTTAATGGGTAAATGATTTAATAGTCTGTATCTATGGCTTTCTGGCTTTTGGTAATACAGTAACATGTTTGATTTGATTTGATTTATTAGACTGTGTAAGACATATGTATACAGGCAGGACTGCCGAACTAGCCGGAGGCTATTATAAAGGGCTAGCCCTCACAACAAGAACATAAACAATTCGGAACAGGTAACAGTTAACAGTGTCGGTTACACTTCAGATAAACATACTATTACATAATAGATGTTGCGGTCTAACAGTAACATGTTAATGATATGTCTGCATGGCATCTGTACGTGTACAGCCCTTACATCTAATGCAGCATATGTCTTTCATGCTGTACATAATGAATACGAAGGGAGCAAGTGGTGAATACAGAAATATGAGACCCAATTAGTCTGTCTAGCTCCCTTGGGGCAAAACACAATCACCACAGGCTGTCTTCTAATCCTTATAGTGTATGGACGTGAGTTGGGTACCAAGGTCTAGGGAAAAAAATATGTTTTCTGTTTCCCGACCGACCCTAGAAAAAACACTGCCGACCCTAGCCTTTTTTTTGTGGATCCCTCGCCTTGCAAGATACATGAAATTTTCAAGCTGATCGACCATGATGAAGCGATGAAACGTTGTACAGTCAGTTTTTCAACATTGGCATTGAAAATAGAAGTGTACCCATGCAACTTTTGCTTTCTTAAACTGCATTGTATAATTATAAAAGGGAAGAAGAAAAAAGATCATGAACCCCTACCTACGAGCCCTAATTTTTTCAGGACTGAAACAGGAAAAACAACATTTGTTTTCCTAAGCCCAAGAACTATTGACGTTAATTATATAGTGATTAAGTATGCAGACTTTTAAAGAGAAGGCAGTGTGTATGGTATGGTTTAAACTTATTTGTGAATTAAGTGAGAGACTTTGACGAGTAAACATGCAGCATTTTGGTTAATGAAAATCAATGAATTTGTTATTATCCATGTATATACTTACTCGTACACAAACACGGTTAATAACAAATTCATTGATTTCATTGACTTCTGGCATAAGTATAACATTGGTATGATTATTCATATATCTTATCTTAAATTGGATAAAGATGGCACCTAATTACGTAAGTAACAACAATCAATAGGATTTTTCAAATGTTGCTTTACCCAGTTTTACCAAGAATTCTCCAAAACTGCATGCTCAAGTGTTCAGTAATGCATTTGATGGTTTGATATAGTACACGTACCATGCCTGTCTACTCAGCCATCCAAACAGATCAGCTAGGTTTGAAGAATGGAAGGATTCGTCCAAAGCCGTAACGTACATATGGACGGCAATATGACAACCGCGGATGATGGCAGACCTAATGCCCCATCATACCAGATTAGGGTACAAAGCCCACTACTCACTGTGCCCAAAGGGTGTTGAATTACACATTGAACAAGCGGACATCTGGTAGCTTCACAAAGCAGCCCATATAAGGAGGCATTGATTTTTTCGGTGATAAAGTGATCATTTATCAACGCGTCTCATTGGGTGGTCGGCTTGATGTCGTTAATCAGATGCACGAAGACTGCGCACCTGTTTTTACTCCAAGGACAACCCCATATATTTTGGCCCCGTTCACATGGAGACGCTGTAAGCGCTTTCGATCCGGATTCCACCGAAGCCGGATTCAAGTGGCCCATATGAACGCCCGGAATCGCATTGAAAGCGCCTCGATCCCAAACCACCTCGGGAGGTACTTGTACTTTCGAACCGGTTTCACCGGATCGCGATTTGGGTCTGAACGCAATGTGATTCCCATGCGACTCCACTGGTATACTTTACATATTGACCCGGTCATGGATTACGGGGTGATATTTCTTTTTTTTATTATTTTTATTTATGCAATACCAAAATTTACGTGGCAGTAAGTCAAAGAGCAGTGATAACCAAGTAATGTCTGCAGCCGCCATGTCTGTAGCCGCCGATTGATTGATTCATAGGCATAGTACAGCTAGCTACGACTATGTCCTTCAATGGGAGGCAGCTTTTGAGTGCAGCATAGTGCCAAACAGAAACCAAAGTCTCACCTATGGTCCTTACAATCTAACACCCCTAGAACAAGGGCTCGTAACTCTTAGACCCTTTAAATACCAAAGGTTGTTTTTATGTCATTTTCAGGTAAAATTAAGAGATTGTAATTTTCCTACTACAAACCCAGCTTCAGTTTGCCTATGGGCGTACTTAGATTGGTTTTTCTTGGCACTGTAATTCTCAGTAGATTAGGGCCCTAAAGAAATAGACCGACTGGCACCTAGACCAACACTGCCGGTGGAACACACTCGCAATTAAACTGGGAAGTTTTCTTCGGAACAGCATGACCATTAACATGTTACAAGTGAGCCTGCAATGCAAAACTCGTAAGACGTAAGCAGACTTGTTCTTTGCACTAGCTATGAGTTGGATCTGTACCAAAGAGCCATTAGCTTCCAGAGGATGTATGTAGGAGAGTGCACTTGGTGTGAGGCTGTCGAGAGTTATCAAAGGTGATATCAAGAGCATGTAGAACACATGTCTGCAGCTTACATTGGTCAATGAGACATCCATTGACCTATTTGGATCTAGGCTGGTATCCGGTCTATCGTGGTTGGGGCAGGTTGGCTTCGGGGCTCTGGTAGTTTCCCCCCGTCCAGCTCAACAGACCGGCCGATGGGAGTGTTACGCCTGTGATAGAGGTTGGCACGCCATCAAACTCCCGTCGTGCAAAACCTGCCGGGGAACCTAGCTCAGGCGGGCGGGGAAGGGCTTCAGCAGCCCCGGAGAAAATCCGCCCTAACCGCGATAGACTAGTAGTGGACACCAGGTTAATTTGGATCCGACCTGGGTACTCTTGTCCACGACTATGACTATGGATACGGTAGACGTGATTTACATCATTCGTATACGATTCCTGTATCAGAATGACCGCACGTTTACATGTAAATAAGAGATAACACCAACCAATACGTCACTGTCAGCTATGTAATATATTTTTCTAGAACAAATATTTGAACCTATCAGTCTAACTTGAATAAATACCGCAAATACGGCATTCAAGCATATGTGAGGTAGTGCAAAAGAGGCAACACATTAGCAATTAGCCTTAGATAAAATTCATAGCCTTAAGGACACAAGAAACGTTGACATTTGTCTTGTAAACTAGGTTGGAAAGTATCTATTCACACTAGCCAGACACGGCGCATATGTTGTTACGTGAATTATGTAGGCAGAGGTAGATAAGTATGCCTTATAAGTATACCTTTTTCCGAGGGGATGTTGACAACAAGCCGTGGAAGTTAAAGGAGAATCCTGCCCAGAGGAAGCAGTAACCGTTAGGAAACGTATTTAAAACCTGGCCGGTATGACCACCGGTGCACGCTTTGCATGCATAAAAACGCAGCGTGGTTTCAAGGACGGAGTACTTTATTCCGCTTGACATAGCAATGACCTTGTAGCGAGCAATGCGAGGGTTTTATCGCCATAGATAAACCTTGAGATTTATGGTAAACCTTGCAAAAATAAAAAATTGTAAACTCTTTTTGATCTTTAGAATATTCATCAAACAGTTAAATTTCAAAAGGCAATCAATAGGGCAGTAAAAGTAACTGGATTTTCGAAGTTAATTTTCTGGTAATTCCTCTTACGTACAGTAGTAAATTGTATCAACCCTATGCCAAAGCGTACTTGATAATGTGATGTAATATGATGTCGCTACGGAGAACGGTTGTTGTTTTAATTTCGTATCTTAGGCTTGTTCTACCTATATTGATATGTTATTTGACATTCTGCCTGCTAATATGTATGGTGATTTATGTTCTTTTACACTGTAGCAGTTTTTAAAGGTAATGTATTATTTCATCAGAAAATACCACTATCTTGAGGGAGTAGAAAAACAGGCCATTTATCTGGTTGTAGGCTTAAAGGATTGCGCTAATAAAGGGTTAATGCCCCGCCCCAAGGTGTATATGGTGAGATAACCCCTGGTCAGGTGCTATAACCACCGAATAAACCACCAAGTGAGCATAGCCGTGGATAAGGCGGGGCATTAACGTTATTACCATATAGCCTATCCAACTGGGACAGTTCTTTGACAATTTTCTTTATAAAATTCCTCGATTGCCGAAAAACTATCACATTCTATGTTACGTGAAAACAAACAAACAGATGATCCAGGCAATCGTTTGTGGTGCCCACGTGACATTGGAACGGTACCAATTTTAAAACCAAGTTTATTCTTCTTTTTGTTTAATAAACTAAAATACGATGTTTAATAAATACTACATGTCTTAACACTAATGTTAGTGTCCTGTCCCCTATATAATTGTACGGTCCAAAAAGCGGTCGGTTATTCTAATAACCGACCACTTTTGAGGTTACAGCCTGATTACCAATGGCAATCGAGCCTTCTGATTGGTTGACGTATTCTGGCTATATAATGATAGCGTTTCCTGAAGTCATGCAAATCAAGGCCTTATTTACATCTATGAGGAAATAGTACAATAAACGTCTTTACTAAGACAAGACTTCTATATTTAGTTAAAGAGGGTATCAAACACATAATTCAAAGCCACACCGTTAAAACAATGGGGGATTATTGAGCATTCGTACGATCGTCAGCTGATGTTTTGATTCAATGGCCATATTCTCATTAAGGGTAAAATTGTCTGGATCGAGCCGAAGTGATTCGATTTTATTCGGCTTCGATCCGGTTCGATCCGGCTCCACGCCAACTCGAAGCCAGATCAAAGCGAATCGATTCGGCTCGATCCGGACAGTTTTATGCTAGTTGGAATGAGGCATATGTTTTTCCCAAGGGATTATATATCCTGACAATCAGTGAAGAAGGTGACCAAGGACAGACCCAGGTGAAAAGAGAAAGCAATGTCCTCATACCTCACAAGGATGAAGAGGATAAGTTAGTAATGTTTTAACAGGGATGCAGATTGCTATTCCAAAGATAGATAGATAGAACCCAGGTGCCAGAAGGATTTGTCAATCAGTGAGAGAAGGTGATAATGGCGGAACATTGTCTCGAGGGTAGAGTCTCAGTAGAGTAATAAACAAGAGATCAGTCGCAACTAATGAGCAGCACCACTGATAGCAACCGTGACATCGAGTGAGACTGCTAAGGTGGCATTCTAATTACCTTTGGGACTTCAAATATCAGAGTTATCAACCAAGAATTGAGGTGTTCAAAAACGCGCATTTTCCAAGAACTATACGTAGAGTGGAACTCGTTGCCACCAAGTACAGTTGGGGCATCATCACAAAGCTTTTAACAACTCCTGCAATTAAATGTACAAAGATTAAGTGTAACATGTCGTTCGGTATGATATGGCTAACTGCTGCCGCGCCGCGTGCTTGCGAAGCTGGTGTGTTACGCCAATCAGGGTCCAGTTGGGATGCAACTAAGTCGTATTCCAAAACGTGGTCTATTCTAAACCATGTTATGAAATGGCACGTTTTGGAAAGCAACAGATGATGAAAAGGTAGAATTACAGCAGGCCATACACAAGGAAATTGGGTGAATTTAAAAGTCTAAGAATCTGGCCGGAGGCCATGATTTTACACATTTATTAACGTCGAGCTCGAGTCATCTTTTGATGTTGACAGCGTGTCCAGGAAAGTTTTTCTTCATTACCACTCTCTGTGTCTCAGCCCTGGAGCGACGTGAAACTTATATGTCCCCCCTGGCGAAACATCCGGTCTGCTGCGCTGAGATAAAGAAAAAAGCGATGAAACTTAAGAGCAAAGTCTGCCTCTAGGCAACACATGGACAATCTGCTGATGGAAGTCAACGTATTGCCGTGTCAACGTAAAGAAAGAAATGCAGAGAAACTTTCCTATTTCTTCTACACCCAAAGGCATTTTCATTTTAACAGAAACCTATCAAATACTAAATAGTCGACCATTGTAGCAGTAAAAAAAAAGTTGCAACGTGTTCCGTCAACATTTTGTGGCACGTAATATAGTAAACCTATGGGACTCTAAAATGGATTTGCATGTTATACTTTACGGTAATAGTTTGGCAGCTAGATGCCGTACCCAATCTCTATTCTCTCCTCATTTTCTCTCTTGTACAATCAGGTTCTACTCCAGTATTTGTGCCTGCTCGCCTGTGTTGGCCTTGGCCCTGTGCCCAAGAGTAGTTTGCCTGTCTCTGAACCTCTATGTCTTTCTATCTATCAGTAACACCCACTCAGTTTATAGACCTGGGAGGCCTACTGGCTATGATAGGTATTGATTTTGAAGTTGAGGTATAGACAGTGGCCATGTAGGTTATCGATTTTGATTCCAAAAGGTTAGCCCGTGTCCCAGGAGACAATTTAAAAATCCCAGGAATCTGCGTTAGCTTTGCCATAAATGTACGAGGTGGTTCACTACACAGCAGGTTGTTGCAGAAGAAATTAACCCCGTAGAAAAGCTGGTGGCCAATGATATTGAAAAGGTGCATTTTTGGCGACGCCTCAGGAGCTAGCCTGTTAGTGTATTGTAATCCCAGTTTGCACGAGTTAGGAAAAATGGTGAACTGACGCGCATGTGTCGTTGACGTGTTTGTAGCGACGACGCCTGGCGACTATGGAGGAAATTGCGTCGAGTACGCCACTGCGCTGTGAACCCAGGAGCGATTGCAATTTTGTCACAAAATGGGTACTTAAAAAATACTTATAATTTGGTAACAACAGCCTACATACAGGTCAGGTTCAGGCAGTCAACTCTGACCTGTAAAACATGCAGTCTTGTCCTAAGACCCGAGAATGGCTTCTTGGCTTAGGCCACAGCAAGTAAATTTTACGGATGACATCTTTCGCAGACTCCAAACTAATGCGATAGGGTGAAAAAAAAACAAGGTGCCCCCCCCCCCCAAAAAAATTTCTAGAGTTTCCAATTTTACATCATAGTCCTCGTCAAACAACATTGTGCTAACTTTGCTGCCAAATATTACAACATCAATTTCTCTATGAAACAGCTTTGAAAACTAAAAGGTTTCAATCATTGCACAAATGGTATGGATTCAGTGAGATGACCACATATACATAGCCACCGTTATATTTTGTATATAAAAGGAATGAAATACATTATGCTCTGCATCAAAGTAAAAGGCAAAACATTCAAGCAGAGCCTTGTCTTGTCTCCTCTCTTTATATTTATCTGTCATCCACGTTCCGACATGACTCCAGACTATTTTCGGCATGTTGACCACTGTCAGAAGGCAACAAAATTTCTTGTTTTTTTTTCTCCCAAATCAGGCAAAAATCAATGCGAGCGCTGATGTCATCCATAAAATTCAATTGCTGTGGCCTTAGTGTCTTTCAATGAAAAATATACGCTTACCCTCACATTTCCCTGTGCCTACATGTACCTCTACAACGATAGAGTGTTGTTGGCCACCATTCAAGCCTTTTGGCCAATGTCCTCCAGAAACATTTGTATTTCTCTCTACCATTCCGTTAATGTGCCATTATAATGCAATGGTGGGATTTAAAATGCATTAAACACTGTAAGATAAGTGCGCTACATTTATATTGCGGTATGCACGCTTTGTCATGTGCGTATTAAAGGTATCCTGCAAATACATTCTACTACAACGGCGACAGTGTCATTGATCTAGCCTTCGCCGTGGGACATTGTAATATCCCCAGAACCTTTTGTCATGACTCCAACATTCCCTTGCATCAAATCCACATTACAGGCATGTAAGTGTGTTTTGACAAAGAAATATCGACAAGCAGATTTAAAGGATGTCTTACCTTGCAACGGTATTGGAGTATAAAGCTTGGCAGTGCTTGTTAAGGTAACCAATATTCCCGGATATGCAATAATTTGGTTAGTCATAAAATTCCCACACAGTTTAGTCAAGTGAAGTCAAGGTCATAAAATTGACCTCCCAGTCTTGCTGCTTCAAACTACACTGACGCCATTCGAATCGTATGTTGTCACTCACGTGACTTTGACGTAAATGTTGCTTGTTCGCCATGTTGGATAATTAAACCATTTTATCCTATGGCCTAGTATACATACTTACTTCACACATCATCATCATCATCATCAATCCAGGGTAATGTCACTCCTCTGGAGGAACCCCTCCCTTGACTCATTCCACTCTCTTCTCAGTCTGGCGTATCTGGGCCAAGCAGGGCTACAGTCGTGTTTATATATGTTACTTACGTCTCACAATCTTGTTACTTTTGTTGCAATTTTGTCATAAGTTTATTTTCATTGTAGTAATAATGATTTGCAGTTTGGGCCCTACTGAAATTCAATTTGTCAGAATGGGCCACCCAGCCATCTGAAAATTCAATAAACAATATATATAAGATAAATAACATGAAAAAGCTTACTTTTTGGCCTTGATTATTCTAATTTTTTTCACCATACCTCGGTAGCTATGTACATACTTGAAAATTTACCAATATTTGTAGTCTTATTTTTGTATAATGTAATTCTAATGTATATAATTGTATGCTCCAATGCATGTATATATTAACCATATTATCTTATTAATTGTATTTGTATGTATGTATACCGAACGATTGTATTTTCCCCTGTATTTATCTTTAACTTGGGCTATCCTGGTTGTTGTAAGCCAAAATAATAAATAAATATTTTGCATGCCACGTATTCACTATCGGGATATATACTGCGCCTGAAGCATACAACTGTGTAATTCTTACCGGTTTGTCCTTTCGGATGAAATATAGTTGGTGCTACATCATGTTTTATACCTTTAAACCGCGGGACAGATATCCTTGCTGATTACCTACATAAAACTCTTTGGAGCTAGGAGTAACGATGAAACTGATCCATGTTTTGTACGTTAGAGCATTGCGGTTTGTTTGAAGGTTAGCCCTAAGGATCCGAAAGAGGGCTACCGCGATTGGCAATTCTTTTATAGCCTCTACCAGGCTTCGGAAGGCGGCTGAAAAGAGTAGAAATTGGCCAGATAGATAAAATGCCAGGGGGGGGGTCCTCTAGAGAGTACGGTTTGCCGAACCCCAAAGCCTAGTAGAGGCTAATTCTCTTTACTTTTTAATCATGGAAGCTGGTCTTCAGCAGATGACAAGCGCTCAGTAGGGGGCAGACATGCTCTTGAACACGACAGTTGACAGCCTCTCTGAAGAGCTCTAACATTGATACACACTCCTGGGAAATAACAGCCCTCGACCAATCTGCCTGACGTAGTCATAAACCAAAGGTGCCGCTCACTATGAGCAAACCAGGACGACAGAGGCTGTGAGAAAGCGTGCGACCAGGACCGCCCCTACTCCATCAACCCACCTGTGCCTGACCTGTGCCAGAGTCTTCAAAGCGTGTGCAGGAATAGCGAGCTATAGACGGACACACAGGACTTCATGTGATGTAATGTCCATTATCGAGGACAACAGACAACAGACAACAACAACACATGCAGCATTAATTGCAAATAAGTGCCATTCAGGAAATGTAGGTACCCAAATATGATGCCTTACGGGTGTGTTCACAGCCATCAGTCATGTTTGTTTACATTCTGGTAGTTTGTGATAGTGCCACAAACTGATGGATGATCTCGTGTGACTGTTTCATTGCAAAACATAACTGCCAGAAATATAAGATTTAACATAGATATTCAAAACTGCAAGTGCATTTTAACCACACGATTTCTTCAATGATGATGTTGCAATTTTTGGTGCATAACATAACACATTACATAACACATTACATAATGTCCCTTTAACATGGGTGCCAGAGTATACAGTGCAATTGTACGGAACACAGTGCAATTTTACGGAATACAGTACAATCGTATTAGTATACAGTGCAATTTTACGGAATATAGTGCAATCATATTAGTATACAGTGCAATTCTATGGAATACAGTGCTATCGTATTAGTATACAGTGTAATTTTACTAGTAAAAGTTTACTGTATACTAGTAAAATTGCATTGTATACTAATACGATTGCACTGTATTCCGAAAAATATTGCATTTTATTTCGTAAAATTGTACTGTATTCCGTTAAATTGCACTGTATACTGTGGTATCCCTGTTTAAGGGAGTAATAAAACCCACACATGTTCAATAATTTGCGCTGTGGAGAGTTCCTCGGTCGCTCACCGCGACGCCAAAGCTATGACAAACGACAGTGACTTTAATTACATTCCGCGGAGGGTGCCTTTTTATTACGAGCGAGTGAATATTGATATTGCACTTACGCCAAGCAGGGAAGATTTGTGGGTGTAGACTTAAGATTACTTTAGTTACGGGTGCTGAACGGAAGATACGCCAGCCCCCCGGTGTAAACATATCCCCTGTCTCGTACTTGATGGGATTTGTGTGCTTCAGTGGGTTCTTGCATGATCAGCCAAAAGGAACGGGCTGTCGCGTTTCTCTGTGGGGTGGCATTTCTTTTATTGTTCACGCAGTATAACATAGTACAACACAAACTGGTAGCGCACTCAAGTGTGTAACACTTAGTATTTCAACGCTACCACTTACATATAATACATTAGCAAAAAGAATCCAATATGTAGAAACTAAGGTTGATAATACATATGTGACACATAGTAATAGATGGGTTGGCATTTCTTTTATTGGTCACACAGTATAATATAGTACAACACAAAGTGGCAGCGCACTCAAGTGTATAACACTTAGTATTTCAACGCTGCCACTTACATATAATTAGAAAAAAAGAATCCAATATGTATAAAATACAGATGATAATACATATGTGACACATTAAAATAGATGGGTTGGCATTTCTTTCATTGTTCACACAGTATAACATAGTACAACACAAAGTGGCAGCGCACTCAAGTGTATAACACTTAGTATTTCAACGCTACCACTTACATATAATTAGAATAAAGAATCCAATATGTATAAAGTACAGATGATGATAATATGTAAAACAGAGCAATAAGAAATTGTTAGATTAAGATTAGATTATTTCTTCCTAGGATTATTTCTTTCTGCCAGAGAGTATAAGAAAGCTAGTAGCCAACTAGTAGCTATAATAAATAAAAAGGCAATGATTAAAATTTAGAAAACAACAAGTTACGACTTTCTAGATGGCAAACATGATCTTTCATTAGCAGCCTGTAGATGCTACGATTGCTCGCATGGTGGACACCTTGCACAGAGATATCGTGATTTTGGGCAAAGACTATTTCTTCAACATCGTTGAGTAGATTTCCTCCTGTGATTTAGTGTATGTAGCTTCGGCGTAGGACTATTCCAAAGAGCACTCATAACCGATTCGATCAAATCTTGATTTTGAAACGATAAGGAAGGAGTCTAAAGCACCATTTAAACTGATATTGTACATCTTCAATAGTTGATAAGGCCTAATATGTACGTGACTCGTACTGCATAACATTGCAGTGTCCAAGCGCATTTTTAGATATCGTAGATCCGGAACAGGTTTTTGGTTTGGTTTGGTATAAAACGTTATCTTCTTTATTGACCATAACTTTTAGACACATCTTTCATGTTTTGACGGCAGTGCAAGAGTCTAGAGGACCATTCAAACGGGCACTGTACTATTTCTAGTATGTACGTGACTCGTATTGGATAACATAGCAGTATCCAATCAGATTTGTAGATATCATAGACTACTCTGGACAGCTACAAAACATTTTTCATTGACCATGATAACGTTCAGACACAATTTTCATGTTTTGACGGCAATGAAAGAGTCTAGAGGTCTAATAAGTACTCTCATTGCATAATATAGTAGTATCCATTTGTAGATATTGTAGATTCAGAACAGGTTTAAAACGGTTATTTTTTTCATTGTCATTGACCAAAACTTTCATACACAATCTTTATGTTTCGACCGCAATAGAAGAGTGTATATAACATTCAAACTGGTACTGTACATATTCTAGTATGTACGTGACTCGTATTGCATAACAATGCAGTATCCAATCACACATTTTGTAGATATTGTAGATCTAGAACAGGTAAAAAGGTTATTTTGTCATACTTTTCAGACACAGTCTTCATGTTTTGACGGCAATGCAAGAGTCGATATACCATTCAAACGGGTACTGTGCCTCTTCAATAGCTGGGATGTACGTGACTCGCATTGAATTGAATTACAAAGCAGTGTCCAATTGCATTTGTAGATATTGAAGATCCAGAACCAGTTTTCCAGACAGATATCATCAGGCCATTGAACTCCTCGCCAAATCAACGCCGCCGGCTTGCGGGAATACTGATTACACAGTTTGATAACCCTACACTCTAAAAGGTCATAAAACAGTAGCTTCTAACGATCATTCAGTAGTTACTGGTGATAAGATGGACATTAGGAACTATTCTATATCCGCAATTGCCCCATTATATTGTTTCGGATTGTTAGAAATGAGCTTAAAAAACCAACCCCCTAAAAGGTCATGAAACCTTAGACTCTAACGATTCAGTAGTAACTGCTGATGAGACGAAATTGTGCCATTATATTGTTTCGGATTGTTAGAACTGAGTTTGATAAGACGACCCTCTAAAAGGTCATTAGAAAAAACCAATAGCTTCTAACGATTGAGTAGTTACTAGTGATAAGATGGACTATGAGTGGAACATTACAACCTATTACATATCCGCAATTGTGCCATTACATCGTTTCGAATTGTTAGAAATGAGCTTGATAAGCTGACCTTATAAAAGGTCATAAACCAATAGCTTCTAACGATTGAGTAGTTACTAGTGATAAGATGGACTATGAGTGGAACATTACAACCTATTACATATCCGCAATTGTGCCATAATATCGTTTCGAATTGTTAGAAATGAGCTTAATAAGCTGACCTTATAAAAGGTCATAAACCAATTGCTTCTAACGATTGAGTAGTTACTAGTGATAAGATGGACTATAAGTGGAACATTACAACCTATTATATATCCGCAATTGTGCCATAATGTTGTTTTGGATTGTTAGAAATGAGCTTGATAAGCCGACCCTCTAAAAGGTCATAAAAAAACCAATAGCTTCTAACGATTGAGTAGTTACTAGTGATAAGATGGACTATAAGTGGAACATTACAACCTATTACATATCCGCAATTGTGCCATTATATCGTTTCGAATTGTTAGAAATGAGCTTGATAAGCTGACCTTATAAAAGGTCATAAACCAATAGCTTCTAATAACGATTGAGTAGTTACTGGTGATAAGATGGACTATAAGTGGGACATTACAACCTATTACATATCCGCAATTGTGCCATTATATCGTTTCTGATTGTTAGAAATGAGCTTGATAAGCTGACCTTATAGAAGGTCATAAACCAATAGCTTCTAATAACGATTCAGTAGTTACTGGTGATAAGATGGACTATAAGTGGAACATTATACTTATTATATATCCGCATCCTGCCATTATATCGTTTCGAATTGTTAGAAATGAGCTTGATAAGCTGACCTTATAAAAGGTCATAAAAAACCAATAGCTTCTAACGATTGAGTAGTTACTGGTGATAAGATGGACTATAAGTGGAACATTATATTTATTATATATCCGCATCCTGCGAATAGATTGTTTCGGATTGTTAGAAATGAGCTTGTTGAGCCAACCTTCTAAATGGCCATAAAACTTGAGCGCCTAAAGACTCAGTAGTAACTACTGATAAGACAGAATGTAAGTTAAGTGGAACATTAGGACCTATTGTATAATTATCCGCGATTGTGCCATTATATTGTTTCGGATTGTTAGAAATGAGCTTGATAAGCCGACCCTCTAAAAGGTCATAAAACAGTATCTTCTAACGATTGAGTAGTTACAAGTGATACGACAGACTATAAGTGGAACATTACAACCTATTATATATCCGCAATAATGTTGTTCCGGATTGTTAGAAATGACTTTGATAAGCCAACCCTCTAAAATGTCATAAAACAGTATCTTCTAACGATTGTGCAATTATGTCGTTTCTAATGGTTAAAAAAAACCGGTATGATAAGGCGACTGTCTAGTAGGTCATAAACCAATGGCCCCTAACGATTTAGTGGGTAGTTGTTATAAGATGGGCTGTAAGTGGAACATTAGATCCTATTATATATCCACAAATGTGCCATTATGTCCTTTCTAATTGCATCAAGGTCCGTTTAACTGTAGGGATATTAGTCCCGGTTGTTTGACTAATTATTCTAACAGCCAATGTGGATGGCAATGGGTGTATCCTTGTTCCAATACATAAACTTCGTTATTTTCTTGTTCTTGCTGTTACCTCCGGTCATTCTGCCTGTCAATCTTACCCCCACCCACCCACGAGATGGCAACCTACTATGTTCGGATACACAAGGCGTTCAGGCGTTATCCAACATGGACGTTGACATGGACCTCAAAATAAAGTACCCCGGGTCTGTATTGGATCCATATACAAAGAAAGACAAAGATAAACTGGAAAGGGCACAGAACCAAGCTGCAAGATTTTGTACGAACAAATATGAAAGAAACAGTGCTATTCGTTAATGAAAAGAAACCTACAGTGAGTGACACTAGAAGACAGACGAAAAATGTCCAGCCCATGTATGATGTACAAAATGACTAATAAAGTGGTGGACGTACCAACTACAAAGCACCTAATACCAGCTCAGAAAAGAACAAGAAATACCCATGCCTTCAAGTACCAGAGTTATCACCCAAGGATTGAGGTGTTCTTTCCTAGAACTATCGCAGAGTGGGACTCGTTGTCACCAAGTACAGTAGGGGTATTATCATTTGATAGCTTTAAGCAATATTTAGAGTTAGATGTTCAAGAGTTAGCCGCGTGCCTGCAATGTGTTATGCCGAAGGAGGGTTATACCGGCTATACTAATACAGATACAGAAGTTGGTGTGTTAAGCCGAAGGGCAGTTATACCGGCTATTTAGATACAGAATTTAGTTGAGCGATCGAGGCTACAGAACGGTTTTACTTGCCAAAATGGCATGAAGATAATGAGGGAATCAGCTGACTGTGTGTTATTCACGGATGAAGAAGAACCATCTACTTCAAATGTCAATTTTACAGCCACCCACACGTACATGTATGCATCTTACATGTGGGCATTTGACTGTTGAAATTTTCAAAACTAAGGATTCCTGTCCACTATGTGGAGAATAATAATAACTTAAGGCGTTCGTCTCCCTTTATTAGAAGAGACAGTTTTAAAGTTTATGTAAAAAATTCATGCCCAAAAGCTGATTACTTCACAAATTCCCTTAAACCAAGCATACATGTTCCTTCTTTTCTCTCAGAGGGGCGAAACAGCGCCTTTACGTGTGCTTGAAGGTGTATGGAAAGATTTCAGATTTTTCATTTTTATATCTTTTCACCATAGGGTTCTAAAAACCAGTTCGGTTGGGCGTCCTTGACAAAGCCTATTCCTATAACTCATATAGCACGTTGACGTACATTATAAAAGGTGCTGTCCTGTCTATAAATCTAACTGGTGATTCTATGTAGATTTGCATAACTTCTCCTCTATATCATGACCCATTGGAGATTTTAATTTCACGGACCGTCGTTACGAAAAGCTAGCCTGAAATGGGATACCGGGCTCCATATTGAAGTCATCTATAACGTTTTATACATATGACACAGATATGATTTTATGATTTGTCTTCAGTAGGCGAAACGTCGTCGTCTACAACTTGAATCAAATGACGAGTTTTGGCCATTATATCTTGTATTTTAAGCTAGGGAATGTGCCTAACGAATAGCACTACGTTACTACTCTCCAAGCAGAGATTTGGGGTCATTTTTGGTGCGTTTTTGAGCTTTTTTTATCAGGGTTTCTCTTTTGCAAGGTTTTTTTTTTCTCGTTGTGTTGGCTGAGAAAAAAATTCCAGTGCAAGAGAAAAACCCCGATAAAAAGCCTAAAAACACACCAAAAATAACCCCAAACCCAAACCTCTGCTTGTAGAGTACTACGTTACCATTATGTTTGCTACCTAGATGTCGCCCTGTCAGATTCCTATTCTTGTTTTCAACTAGACCGTATCTTGTATTTACGTTTTGAGTCGACCTGGAAAAATCAATCAACGGGTAGAGACATTTTGACAAAGCACCCTGCAATTATAGATTTCGCATTACTGACCTCCCAGTTATTTATCGATTTTTCAAAGCTCACAGCCAAGGATCAATGTACGTAACGATTGTAAAAGGCAATTGCAAACCGGAGGACCTGTTTGACCTTTAGTATCTTATCAAGATAAGGGTAACTTGGGGAAAAATATCACACTTAGCTTTCCGGCAAATGGGGAACCGTTGAAATACGTGGTCATTTCAGAAGGCCATAGTGGGCGTAATGTCGATTACTGTAGGGCGGTCTCATTGCACTACAATCTCGGCTTTAACGTGTACATGGCAAGATAACAGAGATATATACAATCTCATGCCTACAGGAAATCTATCAACCTGTCAGTAATGACTAAGATTTCATTTTTCTACGGCGTCTCATTGTTTATCGTATAGAACGTTGAAGTACAGACAAAAAGATAATGTCCAGTCCAAAGTTCTACCTAATATCGATTCCTTGCAATACAATCTCGGCTATAACATTTACAACAAGATAACTATATATATTTACAATCTCATGCCTACAGGAAAGTTATCAACCTGTCAGTAATGACTAAGATTTCATTTTTCTACGGCGACTTATTGTTTATCGTATAGAACGTTGAAGTACAGACAAAAAGGTAATGTCCAGTCCAAAGTTCTACCTAATATCGATTCCTTGCAATACAATCTCGGCTATAACATTTACAACAAGATAACATATATATATACACATTTACAATCTCATGCCTACAGGAAAGTTATCAACCTGTCAATAATGACTAAGATTTCTTCTTTCTATGGCGTCTTATCGTTGAACATGAAGCATATAGCACGTTAAAGTACAGACAAAACGGTAATGCCCATAGATCTACCTAATATCGATTCCTTGCAGTACAATCTCGGCTATAACGTGTAAACCTACAGTGGGTGTCACAGACGAAAAATGTATATACAAAAATCCATATACAAAAAAAAGACAAAGATAAAGTGGAAAGAGTACAGAACCAAACTGCAAGATTGTGTACGAACAACTATGAAAGAAACACTGGAAGACAGACGAAAAATGGCCAGTCCATTTATGATGTACAAAATGACTAATAAAGCGGTGGAAGTACCAATTACTAAGTACCTAATACCCGCTCAGAAAAGAACAAGAAATAGTCATGCCTCCAAGTGCCAGAGTGATCAGCCAAGGATTGAGGTGTTCAAAAACTCATTCTTTTCTAGAACTTTCGCAGACTTGAACTCGCCGTCACCAAGTATAGTAGGGGCATTATTATTAGATGTTCAATGGTTAGGTGTTACAGGTCGTTCGGTGTAATGTAGCCAGCAGCCACCGCGCCGCGTGCCTTAGAAGCTGGTGTGTTACGCCGAAGGGCGGTTATATCGGCTATACAGATACAAATACAGATACGCAGTAAGATATCAGATATACGTATATAATCTATATTACAAGAAAGCTATCAACCTAGAATTTCCTCTTTCTACGATGTCTTATCGCTTTACATGACGCCCGCAACGTAGGTTGACCTTACTGACTGGTAATGGTCTCATCTGAGTCCATGCCAAATGGTGACATATAGATCAATCCAAAGCCAGGCATCTTTCACTGCTTCCCATTATGAGAAGATTGCCATCGACCTTGGCTATCAAAACAAGATAACGAGATGACAACCCAGCAGCAATATGTTTCTTTTCAATGTCAAGCAAGCAATAAAGACACCATTAGAACACGTGGATTTGAGCCACGACTTATAAGATTTTTGACCAGCAGAGATTTCATTAGATAGACATTAAGCTTCTAAGTTTCCATCATAACAACATGATAAACGTTTTTCCTTATCGTAGCGGACACTTAAAGTGTTTTTTCAGCATGAAAGCCAAGAAATGAATCACTGGAAAAGGAAAAAAAGTCACGAACTACTGGAGATTTAACTTTTTTTCGCATGGAATGCTCTAGATATGATTTTACGTATTAATAACTATTCTCAAATCAAGAGACTCGATGCAATTGAGAAATTTTTATACGTCTTGAGATGCCACAGCTCCCACAATAAAAAAAGGTAAATATATAAAAGACTGCTTTTTAATTGGAAAAAATACCGAAATTCACAGATTTTTGCTAGCCTTTAATGTTTTTTAATACTAAAGATGTTTATTCTATACCTTTATATTTTACTATGTTCAGTGGCTGTTGGCATACATTTCATTATGTACGATTGTCATGCAATAAGTTCTTTTTTTAAAGTAACTCCTACAAAATGCTGCTTTTATGCCAAATTCCACAATTTTGATATTAAGTTGCGACAGCTACTTTCTGTTGAGTGTAGCCACTTTCCTAACCTTGGTTCACCCCAATTTTCAAAAGGCGCAGAAATATTCCCATATATCCTCACTGAAGCGAAAATCCTCAATGACGAACGACTTTCTGACAGAACTTTTCGTTCAATCTCTTCTTCAAGCTTCACGTAACGAAAATCTTGACAACGGTACCACGGATCCAAGTAGCCACCGGAAGGGGCTTTGTGTATCTTTTTGATACACTGCTGGGAAAAGACAAGTAATTAGGCTGCGGGATTTAGTGGCGACGTTGAAGAAGTGGTCTACTCAACGGTTTGACGTGTACGCAAGTATAATCAAAGTAGCGGTAGTCAGAACCCAGACTCCATTCAAGTAGGGTAGATTACAGTTTCCAAACTAAATTTGCTTTAACAACCTGGAGTGTGCATACTCCTAACTTTTGTGTTTTTTTTATTTCAAACATGTAATCACAAGACGTAGTGACGGCACACTCAACTTATCCTTTTTAAACCGCCACCAACACAGAGGAAAATACAGTACTCATGTTCTCCTGAGCTCATGAGCGAGTGCGGAAAGTCGTGTTAAGTGCCTTTCGCAATGGCACAAGATCGGTGGCTCTTGGTTCCAAGTCAAACACGATCCAACTTTTCTGTTTCCCCTGTACTTTCTCTACCAGGCACTTTCTCTCTCTGAAGAACTTCTAAACTAGCATACAGACTATCTGCCAGGGAGAATATAAAAAAGCAAGCATCAAAGTTGTGATCTTTGGAAGTGGTTTCCTACAGCCTGAAGCTACTATCTTATTTTCTATATTATATTATACCAAATATGTATGTACTGGATGAAAGCCTTTCCTGGAAAAGAATCGTTATGAATCGTTTCTGGACCATCATATTACACTGAACACAAGATACCCCGAACAAGTCATAGAAAACTGACCTCTTGCTAACATTGTCAATGCCTGAATGGATAAATTGAATTTGCTTTGAGCTAGGGTGTATCTTTATAGCCGGTATAACCACCCTTCGACCTAACACACTGGCTCGCAGGCACGCGGCGCGACTACATTACACCGGACAAAACTTGTTACACCTAACCCTTGAACATCTAACTCTAAACATTGTTTAAAGCTATCTAATGATGATGCCTATATTGTACTTGGTGACAGCGGGTTCCTCTCTGCGATATTTCTAGGAAAGATTGAGTTTTTGAACATCTCAACCCTTTGTTGATAAGGCATGACTATTTGTTGTTCTTTTCTGAATAAGTTAAAATGAACTCATCTAGACCTATAAGTGGGTACTTGAGCAATTGATGGAATCTGCTGGACAGCTTCTAAATTGGATCGGAGAAATGTGCCCCAGTTTTTCCATCTACGACCATCTTTTCTAATAATTTATAATCTAGAGAGATATGTCAGAGTGGAGACCCTGAAAGAGACCCGACCAGAGTCTCAGTCAAAAACTACCGGCAGAGATCGGCGATTCTACCGACAGAGATCCCGATTGGAGTCTGTAAGTGTTAAGATTTTCGCTTCACTGACAGTCAGAACATTCCACTTTGATTTATGTCACTATAGATTAGCGGAGTAACTTGAAAGTTAGGATTTATGAAATGGGAGACCTAACCTTAACCCTAACCCTAACCCTAACCCTACTAGCTAACCCTAACACATTACCAGCTCTCTATTAGATCGGGGTCTCTACCCTGCCATAGATAAGTGTTAAGACAACATTTCTTCCAACGCCTACTTACAAGTCCTGGTTAATTCCTTTATCGTGTCATGTATATTTTATTGACCAAATTATCGGGCGCTAGATTTGCCAGCTTAGCGGGGACCGCACGCCGCTAATTGAAAAAGGTCTGCCCGGCTGATGATGGACCGAGGGCCGCCGATGAATCATGTACGGTCGACAGGTGGGAGGATTGAGGTAAAATCTCCATGGCTTAAACTTACGGCCCCTTCTTACGAATAGAGATGGCATTTTATGAGAGGGATCTACACGCAATTATGATGAAAAAAGGGCTGCAAAGGATGAGTAAAATACGGAATCAGGCATCAAATGGCCATAGTAGAATTGACAATCCTTTGCACGTACGTCCACTTGTATTAGGTATATATCGGTTATTATTTTTTTGTTGAAACATTTATCAACAAAACATGGTGACAGCACACTCAAGTTAGACTTATATCCATGACGCCAACAACATATGATGCAATACATAATATATAGGTTAACGCATCTAAGTTCTGCAACCTTTCTTACTGTATGTTGTATATTGTCCAGTTACCAGTGCTTGCCCAGGGTATAACATAGGCTTCGTCTAGTTGGGCAGTCTTGGCTATTATGACATTATACAGCCTAATAAATCAAATTAAATCGTCACCCATATACAGGTGCTTTTAATATTACAAATAATATTTCCCATATGATACACAATAGTGGCTACTTTGAAAGAATTTCAGTAGCCGCTGCAGCAAAAAAGAATGAGGTAGCTCCACCTATTTCAGTAACCCTATTTTTGTATCATGTTATTCTGATTACTTGTATATAATTGTATGATACAATGCTTATAGATATACTACTGTAAATTTTGACCGTTATTCTTATCAATTGTATGCATACATAACGATTCTTTTTTTCCCAGGGTTGACCCTCAACAATATTCTATGACTAGTTGGGCAACCATGGCTATTGTAAGCCAAACTAATAAATAAAGATAAATAAGTAGCTCTAGCCTACCTTTGCCTGGTATTGCAGCAGAATCCAGCTAGACCAGATATATGTTCTTTGCAAAATTGCAAAGATTCTCCTCTATGTTTATGTATGCATGTCAGGCACTGCGGATGCCTAATGAAGCAAGTGCACTTGAAGGATTGCCGTCTGCAACGTTTGTTATAAGTGATAGAGTGATCTGGTATCTCTAGAGCATGCTTGGCGCCACGTCCATTACAAGATGCACAATTATTCTTCATATCATCCCACTGTGCCAAGTAGCACTATCAAGTACATGGTAGAAATCACCTCTGTGTTTTGTGAGGGTTCGGTTGTCCATTAGTGTCCACTTTCTTATGATGCTTGTAGCTTAAAACTTAGAATCCATGGCAATTGAAAAGTTGAACATCCAATAGCATTACAGAATGGTGTTTAAAGTTAAAACTTTTGGTCCAACACAAAAAATTCTCTCACCTAGAGCTTCCGACCAGTCACGCTGGTCTTCCTCAGTAGACTGACAGAATGGTGTATCTCTTAATGGTATACCAGCAACGAACTAGATGGTAAGTTGGTGGTAAATAATTGAACTCAATGGAAACCGGCTCCTGTGGTCACCCATGTGAAAAACATTAGTCACAAAAACATTTCACGTTGTGATAACATTAGCAAATGTAAGAGCAATATTTCCTCTGCTAAAGCCTATATCTAATACATGGTGTCTGAATACAAGTGCAGAATAAACCAATATGGATTTTTCGGTCAATAATTTGAAAGCATGATAGACACATCATAATGCTTGAAAGGTTCATTCTGAAACAGAATGGCCCACTGCACGATTTCATCCGTAGAGAGCTGTCCCAAATACTAATATTCACAAACGTGTCCCAGATACATATTGTTTTTCTACCCTAGCCTAGGAAGTTTGTCGAGAGAACGCATACACGTAGGATACAGTGACATGGTTACGAATAGTGTTTGTTGTACATTTTGGAGTATTTCATTTTACTTTATTTTATTCACATAGATTTGAGAGAATTGGACAGAAGGCACATAATGTGCTTATAAGGATCCCTGGCTCATAAAGCATTACACAAACACAAAACCTGAAGTAAGAAATACAAAACATGCAGTGGACATAGAATGACAATGACTGGCGCACCAATAGAACATATAACGGTAATCTTGCAGAGAGCGAGTGATGAAATGAACTTTAACACAATATCGAAGATACAACAATTTGTAGAGTATGGTAGGAGGGGCTACCGGTAAGGAGTGAAGTGCAATAATGTGGTTTCTCTTGAGTTGAGTGGGTCAAAGAGGAATATGTTTCCGAGATGTAAGCAAGATATCGATAAGAACATTTTAGTCCTTTCAGTATTTTTTGTTAATTGTTTCGCATAACCAGTAAACTGCTTTATAGGCATAGCACACCAGTTTTGTACACGTAAGTACAAGCTGCGTAAGACCGGACTGTAAGGTTTGAACCACTCACACCGGTAAGGTTACCTACTCTTTACGATAAGTGCAGTGGGAGTGAAGTGAGTAAGGCCGTGTAAAGTGTCTTTCCTAATGGCACTAGATCAGTGGCAGCGGGCAGGATTTGAACCCGGGACCTCTTGGGTCTGAGCCGAACACTTTACCGTTACGCCAAACGACCCCATGGACGTTAACCAACCCACAGCACTTATATTGTAAAGTTTGCAGTCCAACAAGTTGTAGTATTGATATTAGTAGGGTAGGCCATTCAAACCCATATGCTACCATCATTTATTGTATTAAAGGTTGTCATTGTTCATAGAGCTTTTCTTATCGTTATCCAGAGAGAAGGCAATTGCTAGACATTCGTCTACTTATCCTTTTATCTCTGTATCTCTAGGCGGTATATCAATTACCTTATTTTTCAACAGCAATGCATCTTCTATGATGGATATTATTCTTCAAGGGATCATGAAGATGCAATAAGCTCTGCATGGTTTATTAGCCACATGTTCACAATATATAAGACATAAATCTGAAATAAATGGCTTTGTAGGCGTAACGCTGCAACAAATCAAAACAGAAAAACAACTTTGCTGTCGTAAATATATATTGCATTATCGACAATGACATAGTTTATAGCTTTCCACAGTTAAAGGAATCCCGAAGGGTAGCCTACCTTCTGGCGCTGCCATATTGACATATAAATCATCTTGTTTCATCCAAGTGCAAGTGACAACGTATATATTTAAAGTGACCCCGAACACCTCTCCAAGAAACCACTAGTGAAACCTAATCACATTTCAATTGTCAATACGTCTAAACGAAGAACGTTCCCAGTCCTGGGATTCTATTGGGAAATAAGACGCTTTGTGCACCCTGCATGTGTCTGGAGAAATAACAGAATTACAAATTGCTGCCTTGAGGCGATTGCTTTTAAGACATCCAGTAATGTGTCAGTTTGCTTCCCGGGGGGTTCTACAAAATTAAAGCTGACATTCTCGTGAGGTCAGAAACTTCAGGAGCAAAACGAGTAACCCAGATGTCGTTAAACAACTTACTCCCTACAATTGCATTTGGAGCACTGCTTGTACTTAATGTTTTGCTAGCATTTTGTTACAAGCGTGTGCTACGAGGGTTTTGTTTTTGGTATGTCTTTTGGACTTTCCCAAGACCACAGATGCAGAACAAACTAGAAGAGAGAAAGAGAGAGGGGTGACGGAGAGACAGCCGAGAGAGAGAGAGAGACAGAGGCAGAGAGAGAGAGAAAGAGAGAAAGACAGAGACAGGGAGATCGAGAGAGAGAGAGAGAGAGAGAAAGACAGAAAGAGAGAGTTGCAGGAAGTGATGGGGGAAATTGCGTAACCGCAGACTGACAGGAAGATTGAGTTCAAGGTCAATATGGTCTCCCGCAGACTGTGAACAAGTGGCTGTATAATGTGCACAGATCCAGGAAGAAGTTCACAATAAACAAAAAATCAAGAAATTCACAACAACTCTATTAAACACTTCACGAGGTGCGAAGAAATCTTCCATTCTTTGCACGATTGTTATCGAGCTGTTTTTTCCATTGAGAGAGAATTGCATCCACCCACCCAGCCATGTAAAGAGAGATTGAGAGTGACTGGTCGGAATTACAGCTTGATACGGGCGAAATGGAAACATAATACGGTCTGAGATGGAATTTGGCTCGCTCATCCCTATAGCATTAGTCTCTGAGTATAGCCTAAATCCCGAGACAATTCTGTTGCTCTTGATGAGATCCCAAATATGCCAAAATATATAGTGTAATTTTCCTACAAGCTTATTGCATTACCAGCAACCTCTACAGATGTGTGCAGTGTCTAGCGTATGTAGGCCATACGTACGGCAAATTGACCCAGGAAATTAGGTCAACGCATGAATTTTAACTGGCAATAGAAAAGCCATCAGGTCACCAAACAAGCTTCCTCTATCATTTTAAGTCAGACTTAAAGTGCTGGTTGGCAAAGCGATTTCACCACAGTATGATCATTCACTTGAAGGTCGAGGGACAGAAAGTAGGTGACAACCTTTGCAACCTTTTGATAATTGTCCATAAACATATTGAACGGTTCATCAATACAAGTGGCACCACAAGGACTCTGACAGAACTGCACTAAAATCAATACAACTTGACGGATATGTTGGCTGAGTAAAGAGCCTACGGGCTGCACACCCACTCCTACACAATATCAAATTATCCTAACAGTTCTGTCTACCCAAACCCCAACAGTCTTGGCATGATGCACACGTGTTACCCTTCGTAAAAGTCATTGAAAGTATTAAAACTCAACAAAAAGTTACTGTGGTTCTAGAATACGTACGTATAGTTGTAACCGTGAACTTGTACGCTCGGATGGTTCAGTTTGATTTTCAGCAGATTTCAATCAGATGTAGCAGCAGAAAAATAAAAAAGCAGCCATCAGATTCAAATGCAAATGAACACAACCAAGCCCAACATAACTCTCATAAGAAAACCTGGATATAGCTTGAGAAGCTGATCTCATAGCAAATTTATAATGGCTGTTATCCTTGCATTATGCGTACTATGTACTATGTATGTAGGTTACTGCTAAAACACCCAAGCTTCCTTAGCATGGATCCGTGGCTTCTTGACCATGAGGAGACAAAGGGTTGTAGTAAATGGAAAAAGCTCGAGCTGGAACCCTGTCGCTAGTGGAGTTCCACAGGGATTAGTTTTGGGTCCATTTTATGATATTCGTCAGTGACATTCCACAGAGCCTGCACAACTTTGTATCAATGTTTGCAGACGATACTAAGATATACACAACTGTTCAGGAGTGTGAAAAAGTCAGCACCTTATATGTCTGCAAGTTGACTTGAACACCTTACAGGAATGGTTCTCCAAGATGCAGATGAAATTTCACCCAGGCACATGTAAGGTCATGTACCTTGGAAAACGAAATCCCAAAGATATACGATGAGCAAAGAGAACGGTGTAACCCATACTCTGAGCACTACAAGCACAGAGAAGGATCTCGGGGTATTGTTTGACCATAGACTGACCTTTAACCAGCATGTTCAGGGGCAAGTTAACAGAGCCAACAAAGTGTTAGGAACTATCAAGCACACGTTCCAGCACTTGGACAAAGAATCGTTTTTACTTTTGTATAAAAGTCTTATTCGTCCCCATCTCAATTCGCAAGCGTCATCTGGAGCCAGAAAACAAAGAGGGATCAAGACTCTCTGAAGAGAGTGCAGCGTAGGGCAACGTGCCTCGTGCAGTCCATTTTTCATCTACCCTACTCTGACAGGCTGAGAGCCGACGTTGTGGAGTTGTTTAAGATCTCCTATGGGCTTGACAGGCTGAGTACAGAAAACCATTGTAACCTCTGAAGTAGGTCAATGTTTGTCAAGTCTGTCCAAAACAACCAGAGGGCATAGAACTAGTAGAGTAAGTAGAGGCAGGACAAATTCCAGATTCAGAAGTTGAACGGGCCCAGATCAAACCTCTTTCCAACAAGAGTAACCCCAGTCTGGAATAAATTCTCAGCAGCAGCAGTGAATACCTTTACCAATACCTTTAGGGCCAAACTGGTTGTGGAATGGAAACGCCACCCGGACTGTTACAGCTACAACTTTTCACATTGAACCGCCAATACTGTCTTAACCACACGGGTGGTCGCATTACCCTAGAAAAGTGTACCGACTGACCTGGATTCAGTTGAATATTCAGGTCAATATCACTTGTGCGGGCTTTGCTTTTCAGGCAGTTAGTTCTATTTGGTCTGTCTGTATGTCTAGCTTATTATGGACTTCGTTCTTTTCTTTTCATTGTTGTTATTATGTTGTTTTTAATAATGTTTTCTTTTTATATTTCCATGTAAAAGGAAGGGCTTAGATACGTAATTTACTTTTTTCATGTGAATGAAATATATAAAAGAATCACTTTTTTTAAGCTCTTTACTGTCACTATTTAGTGTAATGTAATAAAAAATGTAGAGGCAGCATGAAACTACTCTAACATTCCTAGATGAAACGGTTTTGGGTCTTAAAATTTGATCCGTGGATTTTCTCCGGGTCTGAGTCAAAGCAATGGGACCAATAAAAGTAAATGTTAGTGTGCATTTTACTACATATATGGAGGCATAGTACTCCCATTGCTTCCATAGGCTGAATTCTGAATAAGACATTATTGATCCTAAAAAGATAGCAGTTACGACCTAGAACTCGTAAACCAAAGGAAGAACTCAACGAGGACACACTAACTGATTCTTCTACTTCTGTGGTTCTAAATGGAATAGTTGTAAAAGAATTTCAAATATATTATGAAACAAGTTTTAACCAAAGTTAACATAGATCAACTTTCAAGATGAAATTCAAATATGTCTTCCTGTAAGTTACCTACCAACGTCAGTAATGTCATGCTCTGCCCTACCTCAATTACATGCTTGTAAAACACCTTCTCTTGCTGCGTAGGCTATTAACGTTTCCTGGAATTTGCGGGGTATACCCTGAGAGATTTTTCCAGCGTGACACCAGCTTCTAACGAGATCTAACTCTCACAAGTGTGGCTACCGACGTCAGTAATATCATGCACTGCCCTACCTCAATCTCATGCTTCTGAAACACTACATTTTGCTGAGTAGCTGAGTAGGCTATTAACGTTTCCTGGAATTTGAGGGCAATGCCTTGAGAGTTTTTCCAGCGTGACACCAGCTTGTAATGAGATCCAACTCTCACAAGTGTGATTTGCATATCAATAAAGTCCCACAGACGCCGGCTGTTCATCTTAGCCAATCAACGCAGAAATCCGGCACCATAATGACTTAGCTTAAAGTCACGCAAAGCCGTCCGGGCGTCCATCTAACAGGGGCAGAAAATGAAGCACTTGCACGTAAAAAGTCATCTCAGCCCAGCCATCTATCTATTACGCCTTCATTCGTCAATGATGAGGCCATTTAGCATTCCCATTTCACGATGATTACAAGGATTCTGAGGCGGTGTACTCTCTTTGATGTGCCTAAATGAGAGGGTTGGAACTGGCAATGGGATAGGCCTGTTGCTGAGAGGCATGCAGTAACAGTAATGTTCACCCGTTTTCTCAAGCAATAACCCTCGCAGGATTTGGGTACGATGGCCTTTTGCTGCCTTGCATACATGGCAGGTGAAGAAGTGGACCAATATTCAAGAGCGGCAATCTAGGCTGCAATGTTGGAAGATTACTTGACGCATAATAGTTAGGCCACAGCAAGTAAATTACTCCAAATCTCAAGCGAAAGGGCGAAAAAAAACAAACAAGGCGGGCCCCAAGATTCCAATATTTTCAAATTTTGACATCATATACCTTGTTAAACAAGAAATGATACCTACAAGTTTACTGGCAACTATTACAACATCTCTTTGCCACTGAAACAACTTTGAAAAATAAAAGATATGGAATGCATCTGTATTCCATGCAAAACGTGGTCCATTCCAAAACATGTTTTGGAATATCACATGTTGCATTCCAAAACGTGACCCAATGCAAAACATGACTTTCGTAATCACATGTTTTAGTTATAATCTAAACCATTTAAAATTGGTTTACTTTAAATTACCTATTATAATAAGTACAAATACATACAGACAGACGGCCAAACAAGGCCAAAGCGATTCGCTTATATCTATGTTTGGCGTCACCTACTGTCTGTTTCTGATTAGGATCATCAAAGTCTTACTTTTTCCTTCTCAACATCTTAAGAACACCATTCAATCGCCAACACGCCCTATAAGTACCCGTAAACCTGGGGATTTCTCCAAAGTTGGGAGCCGAATTAAAGCAGCGTTAACCTTCAAGAGGGCGTATGTTCACCTCTTCATGGTAAAGATGGAGGACTTGATGCTTATTTTCACACTCCATTGAACTAAGCCGCCCCCTCATGAGATTCTCCTCCCTTAATGCCAGAAGAGAAGCCTTAAAATTCTTCAAGTATAGCCAAGCTGCTGTTGGTATTAAGAGCACGAAGTAAGGCCATGTGGCTCGTTTGATCGAATGAACCTTTTGGTGATGAAGCACCCGGCGCCCGACCCGTAAAGTACAATCAGCGAGTGATCTTTTCTAATCTAACACGAACGCATGACACCGTGTTCCAATGCATGTGGCTGTGAAATTGGTAGAGTGAACTCTGACTGTAGAATCTACATTGTAAGTTCCCGGTGAGATGTGACTAATGTTGGGCAGACACGAGATGGTAATCTTGTCTGAAAATGTCTCTTGTCTCCAGAATCCAAATTTTCGACTGTACAACTCCAGTCTTTGTCAAGGAATGAGTAATCCACCCCTTCCGTAACGTCACTCAGATAACACATGTGACTCCGTGAGCAGTGGATCATAGGTTGCAGAAAGTCTGTGGCACCCCCCGTCTCTGTTGAGGGATGGTTGTAATGCCCTAATGTAGATTGTATTTTTAACCTCTCTTTCAAAAAAGTCCGGTTCTGTGTCCAAGATTCTTACTGTGAAATTAGTAGAGTGAACTCTGACTGTAGAATCTACATTGTAAGTTCCCGGTGAGATGTGACAAATGTTGGGAAGACACAAGATGATAATATCTATGTCTCTTGTCTCCAGAATAGGTCAGACGCTACCCTTTCTCAGCTGGAACATTCTCCCTGCTGGATCGACAAGCTATCTATATTCTCGAGATTTCGCCAGATTGTAACAACGTATGGCCACACCACGTAATTTTTATGGATAACGTCCGCGCGCACATTGATTTTGGCCTGTTCCAAGGAAAGAACAAGAAATTCCGCTTCCTGTAACTATGAACAAAGAGTCACGACAGTGGGATAAGGGAAGAACAGATGAAAGGAAAGCAGCAGGACAGGACGACAACTGGTGTTCCACTGATTTATTGCTGTTTTCATGACGAATAAAAGACTTGTTAGTTGTTACACTGTGTTCACTCATTCAATTTGTGTCCTAACACTTGTCGTCCCTTAGTGTATTTCAAATCTAGACATCTTTTTTTTCCGGTCCATCTTATTTTTTTGTCGCGCTCTTGCATTAGATTTAGGGTCTCCAGAGGACGTCATTCATTAAAATATAACTTGATGTGGCATAAAGAAGGATTTCTGGGCGGTAAGTCTTTATTAATTTGTGGTTATGGCGGATAATGGTGGAACGTGAAGTATTTTCCTACCGGAATCGTTTCAATCTTCTGGTCTAAGAGAAAGATATTTTTTTAACTTGTTTCTTCTTCTTACAGCTTTTAGCAATTTGCATGTAAAATGGAGCAATTCTACGTATTTGAAAAAAAAAACCTGAAACAAAGCTGTCATCCATGTTTGTTTACACTTTCGATATTTTGTGATGGTGACACAAAAAAGAGTGTGCATCGTTTAGGCTGTTTTAAACATAAATGTCACAAGTGCGTGAAATAATATCACAAATGTGCTAAAAGTGGATACAAATTACAATGACATGTAGATTTTTTTTCAATGAAAATAGTTGAATTTAAGGTGAAAAATGGTACACAATGACCCTTTAAGTTGACATAAACGAGACACAAGTACAACACTTTTGTTGATTATAATTTCAGACACGTAAAGGGCAGAAGGTAATATTTCACCTGACGTGTTTTGTGGAACCTCCACGTTGTATTACTCAGTAAAAGTTATTTAATTAACTCTAGTAAAAGAGTAATTCATCAAGTTACAAATAACTGCACATGTCAAAAGCGCCACATATCTTTAGTGCAATGTAATTAAAACAGTCTACATCAATCGTTGTGATTGCTGATTCCTAGAAATAGATAATTTTTTAGAATTTGTAAATTTGTCATTGTCATTCTTATTTAAATAATAATCGGCGTAACTAATAATTAAAGAGACTGAAATACTGTAGGATTTTAGGTTATTATTTTAATCTCTTTGGGTATTTTTAACAAAGATTGGTGGATAAAACACTAAAATTGACCCAAAATACCATCACTCGCCCAAGCCCCGAAACAAATACTATGCCTAACCTGCCCTTGATAAATAGCCATGTGAATTATACAGGGGCAAGACTTTGGATAAAAAGGGTGGCCTGGCTAGTTAATGAGGTGTCTTGGTTACATGCCGGCGTCTTTTAGAGTGCTGCATAACTGTTGGGATGTGACGTTGGCAGTATACATCTCAGTACAAAATCGTACAAAAGCAGGAAATGCTGCGCTGATAGACTCCTGAATTGTGTATTAGATTTTTTACGGTTGGTTAATAAAACAAAACAAGACAAGTACACAGAAACACACTATATACAAATATGTACCATCACCATTCAATCTACAACAGGAAATAGCAGACATGGGTTTTCAATATTAACCATTATCACTGTCATTGTATTCTTTATACTATACTGCACAATGTAAAAAAGACGTTTTCAAGCGTAGAGTTCTAGCTTTAGGCAAAGTAAACATGTTGCTGTTCCTGAGCTGTCATGGGTAGCTGAGCTGATTGACAAGCAAAATATTGACAAGAAGATCAAAAGGTCGGATACGGGAAACGGGGTAAACTTGCGACTAAGACGATAGCACGTGGGTGGCGAAAGATTGACAGGCAGAATTACAGAAGCCCAACATGTCAGACATACGACATGGGTCGAGCTTAAAGGTCACAAAAACCCAAAATACAACCCAGAACTCTGAAAATTGTTGATTGATACTCACTTCTGGCTTTATATCCAACTTGCTTTGACACTTAGAATGTAAAGTAATTTTCTCCCCGCACCAAATACAATGAACTATGTACTTCCCTCTTTCAAAATTGGCCCGCAAGATAATTACACGGCATATTGCAATTAAAGAACACGCCGTAAGCGTTATTACTCATAAAGTGGGCATTAATGGGCTGTTGTTACCTCATGCATTATTCTGGTCTGGTATCCTTCAATTTAAGCCACTACTTAGGGCTTGGGATTGTGTGGAAAACATCTATGTCTTGACATTTTGTACGGGGCTGATGGAGCTCTTCCCCGCCCGACTCAGCTAGGTTCCCCCGGTAGGTTTTTCACGATGGGAGATTGCTTTTTGGTGGAGCTAATAAATCTCCCATCGTAAAAAAAACCTACCGGGGGAACCTAGCTGAGTCGGGCGGGGAAGAGCTCCTGCAGCCCCGAAGAGAACACGCCCAAACCACGATCGACTGGACACCAGGCTAGACATTTTTATATGATATGCTAACGGAAGACCAGTTCACTTACCAAAAGCATTACGTCGCGACTACCGTCTATGTCATGTTTATGATGATATAGTAAATGTATAAAGTGGATTTACAAGACGAAGAGCCTGGCTCTGCTGGTTACAAAACTCGGTACTAGAATGAGAATCCCCATGTCATAACCGGTTCAGCTTGTTTTACTACCAACAGGCAAACCAATACATCATACTGAAACTTTACTTGTGAGGGTCGCCAACGATTGAACTCTGTGTCAGTCTTAACCATTACGTTGCTGTTGGGCCTCGGAAAAAGGTTTTGTTTCCTGTATCAGTCCTGAAAAAATTAGGGTCGGTCCTTAGGGGTTATCTTTTTTTAGACTTTTGCAATTTCTAGTGATCCAACTTATACCGATGAGCTCTTTGCTTATAAAATCCAGTTTACCAAAGTAAACTTACAATAGGACACTGATATTTTCAATGTCAATGTAGAAAACCAATTGTACAACTTTTCATCACTCGGGTGTCAGATCATTGAGCTAGAAAAGGTCGATAAGCTCGGAAAATGTATGTCCCTTGCAGGGGTTCACTAAAAAAAGGCTAGGGTTAGCAGGCTTTTCTAGGTCGGTCGCTAAACAGGGAACATTTTTTCCTAGGCCTTGCCGATTCTGTTTGCCCAACCATATGCATATGCACTAAATTGCGCTGAGATCTGTGCTTAAAATGGAATCTGTAGTCTCAACAGCACTACATACAATTAGGGAATAATTACATGAAATGAACATACCCATAGGATAGAGCTTCTACATCGTTATATATGTTTCCCCCATTCAATTTTATTAGGAGTACGGCTCTTCAATGAAGAGCGGCAATACGTGAAATTCCATCTACCGTAAACCATGCATAAAGATACACTAGAAGGAAGAAATGGGATCTTTAAACATGTTTTCAGGCGCGCTTAAAGACTAGATTGTTTTTGCAGTGGGGGAAAGAGAAGGTTGTACAATAATACATAAGACTAAATCGCACCTTGAAACTACAGTACTGGTTAAAAATACGACGTCATACACGTTTTGACAGATCGTTTTGACCACCAAAACATACACATACGCCTACATACGGCTCTGCCGCTTCCCCGAGGGAAAGAAATAATTTTTCGGGCCTTAGGCTGGGATAAATATCGACTACGGGTGTTCATGGCGCAGGTATACGGCGTGTACGGACGGTTGCCACCGCCAATAAATCAGCTCACCTCCGGGGTAACACCGATAACCCAAGAGAACGGGCGGAGAGATCGGGTGGTTGAGATATGCTCCGAGACGACGTGCCATTTGTCGGTTCTAGAACTTGATATTTTCATGGCATTTGTTGAAACCCACTTTGAAGGGCGTAAGGTTTTAATGTCACTGCAATGTGGACACAGTATTTTGCCTGTACATAGGAAGCTGTAGCCTACCCTTTACAATTGAATCAACATGGCGTACAAGGCTGCAATGTTTTGAAGGTCCTACAATCATTGAGATTTAGCGTTAAGATGTGCCCTAAGACGATGCCATTTGTCGGTTCTTTCACTTGATTTTTTTTCATGGCATTTGTTGAAAACGCACTTTGGAGGGCGTAAGGTTTTCATGCCATTGCGGTGTGGACACAGGATTTTGCAAGCTGAAACAAACATGAGTTGGAATTATGGAAATGTTGCTTGTGTGGGGGTGAGGATATTGACCCATTGCTGCGTGCTTTCTCTGTTTTGCATAACCTTACAATTACCCAAGGACAAGTCAATGCAAAGTAGCAATGTGGAGATATACATACTTCTTTTTTCTTGTGCTAAAATGCACAAGATTTAAAAAAAATTCCTACGGTATAACCAGATATCCTATACTAAGACGAATGATGTTTGGTTGTTTCTCAAGGTTGTAGATGCGTAGAAAAAAAAAGGACGTGACATGAATTCTTGATATCTTGAAAATGAACAACATTCCCCTTAGATGACACTATACAACCACCCTGCAACATTTCATAAGTCAGAGTTATTTGGGATTTCTACTAGTGAAGGTGCCGGGGAAAATGCTAGCGGGTTCAAGGAGGGCCAACGCCCCGCTTATACATCACTCTGCGCGGCGATATATTCGCGCTTGCCCGGCGAAGACCCCGCCATATTTCTTAACGCCTCTGTAATGCGTTTTGTCTTCGCTTGAGAGCATTTACGTCAGTTCAGATGCACCCTTTACGCCCACCTATTCCCTCCT
>NW_017803987.1:1447853-1448727 GCF_001625305.1 Branchiostoma belcheri
CGCATGTTCCACTGCAAGCCGGAGGGTGTGCAATTATTAGGGTACCCCGCCACGACTACTTAACGGGTAGGACGTCGTGGGGATTTCCATAAATCAAATAAGAGACAGCCGAAACACGGATTAATGATTAAGCTTTACGTTTTCCAATATTTGAAAACACTTTAAATCACAGTAGGAGTCCACTAACAATATGCTAGTATATTAACAAACATATGATCATAAAGATGTACGTGTTCATAACACAAAAAACGAAGGTCTGTGCTTTTTTTAAATAAATCTTATTCACAGTATGCGTTCACCAGCAATATGCTCATAGATTATTCATGTTAAAGAAAATACCCACGTAAAAAAGCAAATCTATGATTTTTACTAGCTCTCTTTGCAGAGGATGGATAAGAGCATCGATATAATCATAATGTTTGTGTTTTTATTTTTTTTATTTAAAATATATTATTTACGGTATGTGTTCACCGGCATAATGCCTATAGACTCTTGATGTTGAAGAAAAAAATAAAGAAACCATCCACGTAAAAAAAGCTTGTCTATAATTTTTACTAGCTATCTTTGCAGAAGATGGATAAGAGCATCGCAGTGATCGCTCTTCTTTTCCGGCCACAGGATGAATGGGAGGGTATTTACCAGACATTTTACCGTCTTTGTGCTGATAAAAGGCGAAGGGAACAAGTGCCTTCGTGGGAAGGCTCATACGCGTGCAATTTCCTTCCTCGTAACCCGTGGTTGAGTAAATGGCAGCCGGGCAAAATGACGGGTCATCAAATCGTGGAAGGCTGAAAGCGTGCGTTGAAATATGCATCCGGATTTGCCGGCGTTTCGTACAGCCTCATAACAAAGAACCACCGGATGTTGCAAAAGA